>NW_020455508.1:406422-471446 GCF_003342845.1 Nothoprocta perdicaria
AATAAGATGAAATGCTGGAATTGCAGGACAGAAACACATCTAAACTAGTAGAATGATAACTATCTACTGCTCATCTCTAAGTAGCATATTACTTTGGGAATCTGGAGCAGCCATCGAGAGGAGAACATCCATTTGTAATTACCAGACAACTATGCACCAAAAGCTACACTGATTTGTATAATTTACTGCAGAAATTAGGGAACTATCTTGTAGGTTTTAAACATTTATACCTTAATGTGCAAATATGAGTATTAATATTACTCTAGAGGGCTGAGTTAAATCACCATCTCTAAGCTGAGAGTGAGAGGGAGAAATGTAAAGAGGGAAAATAAAGTAAGGTAGGCAACTCCTTCATTTTAAAAAAAAAAAGGCAAGTAAAGTAAGTCTAAAGGCAATAGCAGTTTAAGGACAGAGACAGCCTGACACTTGCAAGACATGGTAAGGAAACTTGACTGTGGAGAAGAAGGTATGCTTCCTGTGTTTCAAAGCTTAGGAAAATGTGCTTTAGCTGAATTTTCTCTCAGGTTGGACTGTTTGACAGTGGATCTATTAAAATCCAATTTGGGAAATTGCATTGAGGCAGTCCTGAGAAAGATGCAAGCAAAGAAACATAGTAACAAAAAAAAAAAAATTGAAACACCAGTCTGTGACAAACCATTTGATGCAGCCAACTGAATTAAAATGAAAGTTTCTTTTATATTATACAGCTTTATGTATTTTCTTATAATGTTCAGTTTAATATCAAACACTTTTCAGCCACATAAAACAGCATTATTGTAGAGCATCATTTCTTCTAAGGGACATGAAAGAAAGCTAGGTTGAGAATTAACAGAAGAAAAGCTGTCTATGCTTATAACCCAGTCCTTTTCTCCCTTCATAGTTTCTTCTGCAGAAATCAGGACAAAAAAAATGCTTTAGTACCATTTTCCAAGGGAGTAGGTCCAGATGTTTCCAATCTGATGTCATCTTGGTCGTGTCGTGTGTGATTRGCAGCCAAACTGGCCCACTGTGATACCCAGCGTTTACTTCCAGGAGCAGTAGAGCCTTCCTAAAGGAAGAAGGGGAAAACAAACAAACAAACAAAAAAAAAGCAGGAGAAAAATTACAACTAAATTGTAGATAAATGCAACTGATAACTGATGCTTGTGATAGTAAGCATCTTTTCATCCCAGATTTTCTATTTTCATGAATGAGGTATACTTTGAACAAGGAACTTGCACCATTTTGTAGCTGCAGAGTACAGAATATAGAATGAGCAGCACTACTTACAGAGTAGACAGTATTTCTCATTCCAAAAACTATGTAAAACATATTAGAACATGTTAAAGGCAAGTCATTTCACTCATCATATCAAAAAAGCTGTTGAAAGAAAAGGGAGGAAAAAAAGAGGGAAAGAAGAGAAAAGGGCTTTCATAAAGGAAAGAAAATGTACTTTAAGACGACAAGAAAGTGACATTTTGCAAGTTTTAAGGACAATTTTGCCAAGTAAATTATATTTATATTCTTACAGAAAGGCTAGCTGAAAAACCAAAAGTGAAATAGTTTGTTAAAACTTCCYCCAGCAACTAGTCATTTTTTTGCARTTTACATATACATAACTGCCTGAAGATCAAGGTACTTGAATGAACATCTCAGTGAAAGAGAAGATCCAACTATTAAGTTACAAAACTATTCTCTTCAGAATAACATTTAACACATACATTTTAATGTATCATAATGATTAAAAGTCAGTTCTTCTAAAGAAAAGACTTGAAGTTCTTTCTCACTSTAGACAAGAAAGGAAGATCAGACCAGTTCTTTAGCCTGAACTAAAGGCAGAAGCAAAGAATGGTTTTAAACAAAAAGCAGGATCATCCAAGTGTTCTACTGCTGAAGCCTCATTTTATTTCATCTCTCTATTTACTCCATTTCTCTTTCTCCCTACTAGCAAACTATTGTCCTTCTCAAAGCAATTAATTACAATTCAAATCAAATACGGTAGTGCTCCCAAATATGTTTGCTAGAGGGGCCTCTGAATAATTGCATGTATATTAACTAATTCCAGGAAGACAGAGGTAATACAGATCTGAAATCTGAATGGCACCTCAGTGGAAAAGTATGCTTAGATTTTGCAAATTAATTGTAGTGAAGGAACATGATAAATTAATTTTTTAAAGTAATTACATTGTAAAAAAAAATGTTTTCTACATAGCAGTGAATGTGAATATATTTTGCCAATTCTCTGTATACACGAGCACAACTAACAAAGCTCTGGAAAGCAGTTTCTTTTGACAGCCATTTAAAAACAAAAGCTTTAACAGCTTACTAGATTATAAAAACTAGTAAGTTATACAATATATTTTTAAGTCTAGTATAATAAAGTGAAACAGATCTGCCTGTGAGATTTGAGACACACATATTAAAAAAAGCTGGAGTCAATTATTTCAACTATCTTCCTATCATAAATCCATTCCAACTTTGTTCTTAYAGGCTTTCAAATAACCAGTGTCTGAGACTCCCTCCAAATAGACTCATGAATTCCAAGAGGAATTCTCTGGTCTTTCAGAAAGGCCACATATGCATAATGGGTACCAGCCTTTTAACTGTATGTTTAGCCTGCTTTCCCTTATTCTTATCACATATTCAAACTAAATTGGAGCAGTACATCCTCTCAAAAACTACCTACAAATTTCTGTGGATGTGTTACTTAGCCTGAAGAATTATAGCTTCAGGCGCTGCTTCTACAAAAAACAACAGCACATGCACAAGACACCTGGAAACTATTCCAATACATGGCACATGGCACAGAAGGACAAGAACAATCTTTTTAAAATAAATTTCAACGAGCACAGGACAACAGGAGAATGTCTTTTCAGACACATCTTCCTGGAATCTTGTGTCATAAGAATTTTGTACCCATCATCTTTTAAATTTTCAATGCCATGTTGAAAGCAATTCCTTTAGATTTTTCTCCTCTCGTTGCTTCAGAAACACATTCCTCTGGGGTGATAATTCTTTTCCAATTTCCACGCTCACTTTTACGGCTAGTGTTTTCATGTTTGCTCACAGAACAACACTGAGGTAGCTCTCTCAGGCCGCTTTTCTTCCTTTCATTGCATTTACTCCACTAGGACAGCAAAAGCCAAAAGCCAACATCCACTATTTTTGCTAAACAAAATCAATTATATCAATTTGTTCTCATAAGTTAAGGCYTTCATTCCCTTACTAATCTGAGTAAACATCTTTGTACCTTTTCTAGTTTTGAGTTCACCCAAATGGAACAAGAATGATCAGAAATCCAGTGCCAATATTTCAGAGGATATTGCACCCRCAGCTTCTATAACTGCATTGACTCTTCCTGTTCTTACTGAAGATACTTCTCCAAATGCATCCAAAGGTCACATTTGCCTTTTCACAGCCATATGACATTAGTGACATAGGCATTTTATGTTAAGTACAACATCTAAGATCCAAAAAAGCAACTATCAAATTTCAGACAGAATGGCTCCCTCCAAAGGGCAGGAAATTAATGTAATGAGRGTGGATACACAAAAGAAAATAAAGCCTGTAATACATATGGCAATTCTCCAGTTCTAACAGCAGTGCAACAAGTTTGTCTGTAGAAAAAATATTATTCAGTACACAGAATGTCACAGAAATATTATTTATTTTCAATAGTAAAGATGTGAAACAGGCGTTTTCAAAAAGAATCATTGTGGTCAATAGCACCAAGGACTTTGAATCAAGATCCTAATTTTGCAAATTCAGATCCTGCCAAATTACTCATTCCCTTCCCGATACCTGAAGGCCTAAGTACTTAGAAAAACATCCACACTAATAAAAAGGCACCATTCTCCTAACTCCTCTCAAATCCTCCACCAGTTTTAGTATGTCACTGCCATTCTTAAACCTGTCTTATGACCGTAAAGAGAAGTCAAATCCTTTAATCTGCAAAGCATCACCAGTGGAAAGATCAAAACTCATAAAACAAACTATGCTCATTAAAAAAAAAAATCATAAAAGAAACCATATATGAATCTTCTGCTATTTGTGGAATTAGAGAAATGGAAAATGTAGATATTTTTGATAATTTTGAAAAATGGTATGTCACAAGGGAGCTGAGTAGTACAAAAGGCATGGAAAAAAAAAAAAAGAGAGAGAGTACAATTGTGGTTACAGATTCAGATAAAAAGGTAGCATGCAAGGCACTTTGTCAAATCCTACCACAAGATATGACCGTGTTATATGGCATAATTTATCCAAAATAATAGCTTAGAGAGGCTATTCAAAGATGCTAATCWAGATGACACATATATACATATATAYGTAKGTGATGTATAGTGACATGTTTAATGAAAACAGGACTGCATAATAGCTAAAATACAATCATTACAACTGATTTTTTTTCTATGCAAGATAGATTTTTGGAATTTAAAGACAATGTTTTGCATGATAAGCACACCAAGCYTCACTTCAAGCTCTTATTTATTCCAGAAGTTACCAAACACATATTAGCTCATTTGCAGGATGGCATTCCCCAACAGCTTAGCATGGCAACCACAAGTACACGCGGTGCATTTCCTCACTGGTATCAAAGCCTGCTCTGTCCCTATCATTTCAAATTYACTTTATCCATTGAAATGACATCAGAACATCTTCCAAAACTTTAGTAGGAAGCATGATTAGCACCTATCTCATTCACATATCCTGCAACTCATGTACAAAGAGCRTGTGCTTTCCTTTGCCCAGTCTTTCACTATCTGATTAAAGGCCTCTCGCTTGCCTCCAAGGCAACTAACGTAAGTGGCTCCATCTGAGCCATTCTCACTTGTGAATTCACACCCTGAACATGAACACCTGAAGTCCCCAACATCTGTAAATGAAATCTGAAATATATTATTCATCATACTTCTCCTAGCTGGCATTGTATCACACATTAAACGCATATAATTTATTTCTGAATTTAGTTACCTTCTTTGGGCTATAAACTATAATCAGGTTTTTCTCAGTTCTACTGCATAACTTGAAAAGTGTATATTAAGCAAACATGTTGCAAATGTAACATTACAAGAAAATTCCCGCTACATTTCCAGCACACTGATCTTAGCAGATATAGAAATGTAGCAAAGTTTAAAATGCCTTCAGTTTAATTGTCAGATAGAGAAACTTYGATAATGCAATAAGGGAGGAAGAAAAATCAAATACTTATAGATCTGAAGTAATACTTTCTAGCAAAAAGTTTTTTTGCTGTTTAACACTTACTGATCAATTACTAGTGCTCTCTCTTATTGGAAGAAAAAAGAAGACCGTCAAAAATTAAATTCTACCTCTGYGTCAAGAAATCCAGTTGTATTCAGTGGTCTTTTTTCTTCCACCACTACTGTAGCAGAATTTATAGCCCAATCTTTTACTAAATCTTTCTGGTTCTCGTTGATAACAGGCCTATTATAATCCTGGCTGTCATCCACTCCAAATACCTGAAAATGAAACAAATCATTACACATATTAACCCAGGACCATCCTAATAGTCATTGTTCAATGTTAATGGATGGATGGTGGCATGCTGGCAGAGTGAGTTTAAATACTTCTTSTTGTATTATGCTTATCTGTGATCTTGGTCAAGTCTAGAAGTGTAAGAAATAGATATACCAGTTATAAAAAAAAAAAAAMAAAAAAAMAAAAAAGGAYAAAAAAATCAGGAGTTTATGTCAACATCATCAAGATTCATGGAATTGCTAGTTGGAATGGTAAGATATGAAAAAAATGACATCGGTGAATCAAAATATCAAAATTACCAAAACAAGCCCATTTCCCAACTAAGAAAAACAAAAGAYAGACTCAACAAAACTGAAAACATTTTTCCAGATTTTTGCCATTATTTAGTGTGGAAAAAAAAAAGAATCTGTATGCTTACTTTTGGTATTAGTATCTTCACTGAATTATTGCTTGAATTAAAACAAATTTTCATTTTTTTTTCTTTGACAGTGAGTTAGATTTTAGAACTCCACCAGGTCTCAAAACCCATGTAGCCTAATCTCACTCAAGATGTGCCTTCCCTTCACTAGTGTTTCCTAGTGTTGTTACTAGTGCTAAAGAGAAGATCGTGTGTTTTTTAAAWTGTTTTGGTAAATCAGACTTCTCAGTTACTAAAATTCTGCATGTATTTAAAAAGGATTCACCACTAGATGGCCACAATCCATAGTGGTTTTTAATAACTGAGAAGTAGGTGAAAGAAAGAAATTGAGCAGTCACTCAGCTCCTGCTCATTCCTGGAGTGACTCTTCTACAAGTCCAGAAAGCCACAACCGAGGAAGTTTTCTTCAATGTGCTTGCATTCTGCTGTAGTGCAAAAAGCCTGTTTTCTGCTATTGAAAAGTCATGTAACATTCCCTAAATCTTGAATAAATATAAATTAATCATTTCTGAATATTCTTACGTGCAAGTTGCTTAAGAGTAATAAAAAAAAAATTTCATATAAAGAAAATATGGTACAATATATGATTTTTTCTTTACTTATATATTCTTGACTTGTACAGTGGTAGCAATCTTTGAAGATACAGACCAGTTATCATGCTCTGTCTCCTTCCYTGAATATAGTGTTCTTTTGTAGCCACTTTTTTTTCTTGTGATCATTATAGTTCCACAGTTTTACACATTCTTTTAAAGGAAATCATATTCTTATTGCATAATCAATACCTCAATATTTAATCAGGACTATAAGAGTAAATTGCTGCAGTAAATTGCTTAATATTTTGGGATATATTTATTTACTTGTGTCAAAACATTTATTTACTTGTAATCACAAATAACATCATGCAACGCTTTTTGGGTGTTACCTCTTTTTAGCTTGAAGCTGCATGTGCAAATGTTGCTAATTGTCACTGAAATGACAGTGCAGCTACGTTTGAGTGTTTATACCTTTTTTTAATTTCCTTCTTTTTTTTTTTTTTAAATGTAAAAGGTAATTCATGTAGCTTTAAGATCCACATAACAGATTTACCTTCTAACACTACACCCAATGCTTACTCTGCATAAATAGTGCAGATATGATTGGCCAGAATAGGTATGTAGAATATCTGAAGATATTATTTGGAAAGAAAGGCAAGGAATCTTCTCAAAAGCATTATTTTCCATATTTCCAGATTTTTATGTGTGTGCACCTCTTTCCACCTGTCATAGTTGTACTGTAATACTACTAGCTCAAAGGTCTTCTTAAAAAAAGTTAAATATATAAAAATTGTCCAAAAATAGGTGCATTAATAGATGACTAAGACAAGAAAACTCTGCAAAGGAAAATCATCACATATTTGAGAAAATTTAGAAAGTCTCTTTTACACTTGTCAATATGTGTAGTAACTATGTACCATCAGAATTCAAGAATAACCGATCTACTTACACAGTTCACCAAATAATGAGAATACATTGTAGGCAGAAACAGTCATGCAAAAACCTAAAAGTTGTGCTCAAAAACTCTCAGGCATTTAGAGAAACTGCCGTCTGTATTTTATGAGTAACTGTGATAAACTATGTTTGCAAACACTGGGGAGTGACTGAAGTCTAAACAGACAAATATCTCTACCTTCCTTCAATATTTCCACTCTTCAAGCAGTTTCAGGATTTAAAAAAATAATTTGAGCAAAGTCTACTGGAAAACTTACCTAAACAAGAAAAATATCTTCATGAACTTGTGGTAATGCTTATTGCTGCATCTCTTATCTATTTATACAAAAACATGTATAAAAAAAGTGCCTTTGTATATGCCAGAAGAAACACCTGCAATTTATAATTCAGTTAATAKCTGGTTCCATTTAGATTAGCTGTGTCTTTCAGAAAAGAAGGGTGTAGCCAGTTTAACAGATGCTGGCTTAGATAGGGTCAGAGTTATTTGAAAACTGAGAAAAATGCCTTTTAAATTTTGTTTTAGYTTTGATAAAGGAAGTAAAGAGAGCCTAAATATTCACTTATGACTTACAGAACTTTACTAATCATCTCAAATCATGGCAGGGTCACTGGAGAAAAAATCCTACAGCTTTTACACTTCTTATAACCATGGTAAACAGGAAGGACTTTGAGAAAATCATGGTCTTGCATTTCTGAAGAGAGCATGGGGGACGGAGTTTGATTTGGCTTTTATTTTTAAATCGACATAGCTTTACCTACTATGAAGAAAAAAATCCTAAAAAAAAAAACTAAGTATTTATACTGCTTTTTAAACAGATGTCAATTCCAAACAAAACTTTACAGAAATACACTCAGAGAAAACCATATACAAGCCTACACACCTAAGAGGCAAGTCAAGAACCTGCACCACCAGTTACCTGCAGTCCCTGTAGAGTCTTTACGGGGGTGGAACTGTCAGAAACATGGCACAAAGTCTGGTGGGGGGTTTATAAATAATCACTCAATTTTCATGAGACACGAAACAGAGGCAGCATGCTTAGAAGGACAGCGCAACAACAAACACAGCTGCACAAATTCAAACCTCATTACGAAAGGCGGTCGAGAAAATATTGCTTAAGCTCCAGTAAAACTGACTTCCAAAGAGAAGGGGTTAACAGGTAACAGACTGCCCAACGTGGAGCCCCCATGCCTAAGACAGACATGGATGAACTAGAGGTCCAGCCACCAAGGTGGTCAGGGCCAGAGCACTTGCCCTGGGAGGACAGACTGGGGGAGCTAGGCTTGGCCAGCCTGGAGAAGGAGGGAGTCCTAACGGCAGCCTGCATGTCCCTAGGAGAAGGTCATCAAGATGAAGCCAGGCTCTTCACAGCACTGCATGGCATGAGGACAAGGGACAATGAACATGAAGTTCAAACGAAGGGACAACGAACAAAAGTTTTGGATTCAGATGAGGTACGAGGAAAAGCTTTTCATTCAGAGGATGGCCAGAGAGTAGGGCAGGCTGTCTGGAGAGGTTGTGAAGTTACCTCCTTGGAGGGTTTTAAGACTCGATGGGCTAAAACTCTGAGCATTCTGTCTGACCCCAGAGCCAACCCTGCTATGAGCAGGGCGGGTGGACTAGAGACATCCTGAGGTCCCTTTCAGCCTACATGACCTCGAGAAACTTGAGCCGCTTAACTAAGAGAGGACATCAGTCTTAAAGTCTAAAGTGAACCCCAATACTCTCCCAGACTCTCAACTGCTGAGCAGCTAACACTGTGGCTGGCATATATCAAAATCTTTCAAATCAACAGGGAAAAGGGGAGTTCCCAAAACATGCTTTTCAACTTGAAAGCAATGAACAGTAGCCCATGCTCTCCTGCAATACTCCACTCAGGTTCTGTGGTTGCATGAGTAAAACGAGGGGACGAASAGGAGGCTGAAGATAGAGTGCCAGAGCCTCATCCTGTTGAGCGGTGCCTTTGCAGGAACACGGCCTCAGCCTGACATGCAGAGCGGCAAAGCACAAACTGACTCAGGGCCAAAGAACTGTAGTAGCTTGATGCAGATTCATTAATAAATTGGATCACTTTATCTCAGCAACACTGCCTCAAATATCCTGAGAATATAACACTACATAAGCCAGTCATTCAATCCTATTCTTTTGATTCTTCAGCCTCTAGCGAACATGAGGTAACACTAAGTGACACAACCCAAGCAAGGCACAATCCTTACAAGAGGTACCGGCACATTTTAGGGGACAACATGAGTTGTTGTTGTCCCCTCTCTGACTCTAGCACATGCCTTGACCTCTTCTGCATGGCATAACTTTGTTAAAAGCAAAGCAAATCTCTTCTGACTGGCAGTACACGTTTCCCCATGAAAACAGCTCATGACTCAGAGTGCACCTGCTTGTCACAATAGTCTAAATATATATAGCTATAAGCCAAGCTATCTTTAGAGACTGGGAATGGGTCGTCCTCCCCTCCTCCCACCCCTTCTACAGAAGAATTAATATTTTTTTATTCCACAGATGAACCATATTAGAAGTCAGAATTACTATTTTAGGATCAATTGAACATATTGATTCTCTAAAATCAGAAGCCATTTTAAGTAAGAAATCTAGATATTAAAATAAAAACTGGCCAGAGAATTAACGGCAACAGGAAACCTCTCCCCTCAAGTCTAAATGAAGTAAAAAAGCTAGCTAGAAAAAAAAGCATGTTTTCCTAATATGCTTTTATCTACTTTTACTTTCAAATAAGTGCTAGCATTTACATGCATTTCAGTGTTGTGAAAGTCATTACTTCATTCTTGCTTTCATTTAGCTTCAGGATATTAATTTTTCATTATTTCAAAATTCATGATGTAGGTTCTGCAGCATCCTCAATACTCAATGTACACAGATTAAACAAAATTAGTTATAGATTCGCCATTCAAACTATTAATGAAGATATTGATACTATTGATACTGTAGAGCATTCTACCCAGTTTCACAATTCTTGTCTTTGAGTTTCTGAAATTTGCCCATAGTTTTATCAATGTACTCCTAACATAACAGACATCCAGTAACTAATAAACTTATTGATAACCAGACTTATGGAAAAAGAAAAGATACAATAATGGTAACAATTCTGAAAGTTATAACTAGGATGTTGTTCATTAATGAAGGTATTGATAGAAGTGTTTCAATAACTCTTCATATATCCCTTCTGTTCCTAACAGCAGGTCCAGCCAAGTTTTGAAGATGCATTTCAAAAAAGACGATTTAAACACTGTTAGTTTGAGTGTTCACAATCTGTACACAGAGAGAAAAACAAACCCAAAAACTGAAAGTGTACAGAAGGAAATTCAAATATGAACAGTCAAATGGGTAAACTAAATCAAAGCACATCATAGATAAGGGACAACAAGCTGTGGTGTACATTGGATTAAAGATAGGACCACTGCAAAAGCAAACAGGAAGCGAATGGCCCAATTTGAAATATGGTATTTACAATTGTAAAGTGATGGGAATGTAAATTAAATAGCAATTACACTTCATAACTTTTTAGGGGAAAAGGAGGAAAATGAGTGTATTTGCTTGCCAAGGAATTAAAATAAAAGCAGATTTCAGAAACTGAGCTGTGAACTGATGCAGTCAAACTAGTAGGAAAAAAAGTGAAATTTGGAAACACAAACTAGCTTTGGACACGGTTTGAATGTGTTAAGCAAGAAGAAGAAAGAGTAAACAAGTCAAACTTAGAAGATGCTTGACTGACTAGAAAAGGGAACTCTAAAAAGCAGGGAAACAGAGTAGGTTTCAGCTCCATGAAGTAGATCATCTTGGCAGTGCCAAGTTTAGCCTTCAGTCTGAACTCCTGGCAACTAAAGAGACACCCAGGGTTATGGATCCAGATACCCATAATATRCAACAAATTGGTTGTAGAAGTCAAAATGATTGATCAGGTAAGAAAAATAAACAAACAAACAAAAGCAGAATATTTTCTTCACCTTTTTTAAAAGTATGATGAGCCAGAGTACAACTACAATGTTCACTTCGTATTTAGCTAGTGCATGAACTGCGTTTAACCCAACTGCTTCTGAGAACTCCGATTTTAATGGTTTGTGTTCGTTCTTGGCAGTCCCTCCCGGCCTGCCCATGAGAACAGACTGTGTGCTGTGCTCATGAACAGCCATGGACTTTCACAGAAGTTGTTTAGGGCATTTTAACTGCATATTCTAGACACAGAATCAGATGCAAGTCATTCTAGCAGAATACTAAGAATGTCACATAAGCAAATGAGGATGATCAATATGCCAAGCGTAACTACTTCCTCTTACCATAAGCCAGTTAAGTACGTACATGCACGCATATTTTGTACCTGTTCATGAAGGGCTCATTTTCTTTAGAAATATAAATTTCTTAAGGAAACAATATGTTCAGAGTCTGTAAGACTTCTTAAAAATATATAAAAACTACAAATGAAAACAAACAAACAAACCCAAATACTGAGCTTAATAAACATTCTCTGTGTTCTTGCCAGAATTTATTTCCACAAATTATTTGCTGGGCTTCAATGATTCTACTGATTTTTCAACATCGTATTCATAAAATACAGTCAGTTTACAACCATGACACTTTGCAGAGCTAAATTACGCTCTTTCTGGAAGAAATCCCTGGAATAATGACAAAATCCAAAGGGTGTGAAAAGACAGAAGAGCTGAAAGCCATTTGCCTAAGACAGATACATTTATCTCAGTTTTTTAAACAGTCGATTAGACCCAAAGAAATTGTCTAACCTCACTTAATCTCAGTCCTTTGTTTTTTTTCCCCGCACAGTTTCTCATTTTTAATACTGAAAAAAAATGCCAAAAGGAATTCCACTTATAATACATTATCATGCAGAAGTTGAGTACTGCAACGCAAAACATTTTCCRCTCACTGTGTTGTAAAAGTACGTTTCACTGATCACAATTTTAATCAAAGATTTCRTAAGAACTGTTTTATAATAAATCTTGCAGATTTTTTAAAAATGCATCAATTAGGCATATACCTCAGTGTTTTAAAATCAAAGCCCTGATGCAAATTGTGTAACGTATTTACAAACAATCAGTGCAGAACATTCCAGTTAGTCTGTGCTATCACAGAACGAGATTTACATATTACAAATATAAAAGTGTAACGAATTATCTACTTATGACTTTGTTACTCTTACTTTTAAAATGTTTGAAACATTCACCCCAAGTTTCTCAGTCCACATTTTTCCTTACTGGTTATTTTATGTTTTATACTATACTTGCACGTATATGCAAAATAACTGCTAAAGTTCCAAATTTTGCAACAAGTTTTGTTAATTGAGCCCTACAACACTTCTAAAAAAAAAAAAAATCAGAARATTGCAGCAAAAAAAATCAAGCTACGAATGAACTTTCACACTGAGAAGTGACAGTAGAAGATGACACATAGGGCTACWTGTCTACTACTGACCTCCAAAGTCATCTTGCATGTAAAAACGATCTGGTATTAAACAGTTCCTTCCTTTCTCTCAACATAAAAACAATAAAGTCTCTCAGAAAGAAGTTCCAGCTCAAAAAGGAGAAACACAGAGCAGTCCTTGAAGGACACAACATTAGCTAGCAGCAGAGAATGATATGAACACATATACTCTGGAAACAAAAATGAGTTAGGAAGATTCCATTATGTCAGAATCACTTTTCAAAGTAGACTCCCAATTATGCACTCATTCAAAAAATAAATCTCCTCCTCAAAAAATAAACAAATGCAAAAACCCAAACAAATAACAAACAAACAAACAAAAAAAAGTCCACAAACTGAAAATAAACTGAAATGCAAGTATCAGGATAAACACAAAGATGTAGAAAATGAAAGTGAAAAACCTAGCATCTACACAAACAACAGCACAGCTCCCCACCTGGAATTGTTACTTACTCCTAATGTTAAAAGATGAGGGAAACAAAAATCTGTCAGGATTGTCAAAATAAAATGTTGCATGCACTCTTCTACACTGTATAAAGTTTTTTTTTTTAAAAAAAGCATAGTAAAATAAAATCATTACTATCATGCATGTCTACCTTTACAAATTATGCGTTTAAAACAGCACCCTTTTCTACTTGAAAATAAATTGGAACACAATATAAAATTTGAATCTTGCACTGAAAACACAATCCTGTTAAATAGTCACAATTGAATGCCTTGTCTAGGTGGCAAGAAGGCACACTGAGACTTGTTCCATTTTGGTACTTATTACAAAATGTTTTATTTCTGCTAGTAGGGAACTAGAACGGTTGAATTATACTAAATCTACTTTGCTGACTAAAAAATAGATTACTTATCAGGAATCTTAAATATCAGACAATAATTGAAAAAATTAACTTGGGGGAGGGCAATAAAAAAGTTATCTAAAGACCAATGTTTCCATATGTACATAAGCTGCTATAATGCTCTGCATTAGCTAGTTTAGCTAAGTGGATGAGSAGTGAATCACATGTCCTGCCACATGTTCCTTGTTCCTACCTTTCTCATATATACAGAATATTTACAGAATATTTAAAAAAAAAAAAAAAGTCTATAGTTACTGCAATTGCCTCAGGAGCATATTTAATATTCAAAACACATTCAGAATTATTTTTGCATTCATTTATTAAAATTCATTACTAGTAGTTCTTTCTTTTATTGTAAGCATGAAATTCACTGATCTGATAATTTGCAGACATCTTATATCAACAGAAATGCTTTGACAGAGGAGACGAACTGTAGAAAYAGCATTTTGAATTCTTTCAGCCAATGACAGACTTACCTTTTCTGAGACTGAGGAATATTTTTTTAGCCTGATATGTTTGATGAGAAGAAATCCTTTCCAACAGAACAAATTTAATTATTTGAAAAATGCAAAACAGACAGAAAATCTATCATTCAGCACAAAAAAAGCGAGCAGTTGCTAAGCATTAACCAAAGAAAACTTTGAAACTACCTAAGAAGCATAACTGCAAGAGGTAATGGAAAAGTAAATCCTACCAGTATGCACCACTCACTGAGACATTTTATGTTAAAAATAATACTGAAAACATGTTCTAAACCAAATCAAGATGCTGAATTTGCTGTATTTACCCCTCAGCTTGAGAACATTACTTTATTAGAAAGAGACTTAAATTTTGGAAGCTTCTTTAAGTAGAGAATGTTATTTTCTTCTCATGTTCAAGCTGGTCCTTGCAGCATGTAGGTGCAGCTCCTCTCCTTTCCACTGATGATGCTGCCTTCGCACCTCTACAGAAAGGATCCCTGCTGTAAAACTGTTTCTCTAAGTCACCGAGAGACATGTGTTCATTTAGCTGGATACAGAAGGCGACTTTGAAATAGCTCTACCAGTATAAAAAGCTAACATCTGACATGCCGTCATAATTTTCTTCTACATCACTAGTACGTTTTTKCTCTTAATTTGGTTGCCTAGATATCAAATCCTATTTCTCTATGAACTTAAGTGACATTTGAACACTTAGGTGTAGAAATATCATTGGCTAATGAAGTGACTTTTAGGAAGCTAGTTTAACTGCTCTTTCCAAAGTGTTCTCTGCTTACAAAGAACATTAAAACACAACTAGGCAGTATTTACACTGGGAAGTGCAAGTGAAAAAATGCAGAGTTTGCATTACTGATCTTGCTTGGAATTTATATTTTGTGAAAGAATGGTGACAGAGGACAATCTCACAAGCCTACAAATTTGYAATAATGCAAATAAGACAATGATGGAAGAGGTTAATTTACAACTCCCTTCCATGACAGTAATACTGACAGCATTCACACAGGGTCAAACAGCAAAAACACCATGGAATTTTACAGAAATAGTAAGATTGTCAAGTTATTCAAAAAGAMGATGAGTCAGCAGTCATAGTCAGATGCTAGTCAGAGAAAGTTTCAATAATACGAAACAGATTTTGTGTGCATGGATGTGTGTTACTTGTGAAAGGCATGGCTGTCTACAAGCACAGGACCATTCTCAAGAGGGAATTGTTAAGTTGTGCAACTGAAGAGAGAAGAGAGCTACAATGGATAACAGCTGAGGACTGCAAACTGTAACTATCCTTTCCAGCCTATACAACTGGAATATTGACAAAAATCAGGAGGAACGGACATGAAATACAAGTGTGGGGAATAAAAGCACATAGACTGACACCAGCTTCTTTCCTTAGCCCCATTCCCTGTCTCAATATAAGGCGCTAGAACATTTCTTGCTGCTGTAAAAAACCATCTCCTCAGTTGTGCTATTCCCTTCCTCATTCTTCTGACCACCCTGATAGCCAAGAAGCTATATTTAAGTTGCTGTGCATCATCTATTTTAGCGATGAGTCTGGAATGTCCTCTCCGGCTCCATCAGGCATGTGATCCCTACGTGGTCTTTTGCCTTCTTTCACTGCCACAGAGAAATTGGCACAGTCCAATTGAAAGCAATAAAATTTCCGAGTTAAAACATAAAGGCAGGAAACTGTTCTTCCTAAYGTGCAACAGGAATCCAGTGTATACAAGTATCAGGAAGCCAGTGTAGACAAGGACTAAAACATCTACTCTTGGAGGTGCCAAATAGACCCTTAGTGAATGATACCTTGTGCCAACAGGCAAAAGAAAACCTGAGGCCTTCTCTAAGTAACATTCCCCTTTGTCATAGCTGAGTCCCATACATAGGTATACCAATTAGTAAGTGTAGTAGAAGACAGACTTAATCACACTATGCATAAATAATTTTTTCTCACAAGTTTGATTACATGCCTCAAGTCAATTGCTTAATTCCTGGGGGAACTTTTATGACTATTTTTCCCCCCAAGTGATAAGAAATTTTAGCTTTGTCCTAAATATGAGGTAAGCATTTCCTGGATATTGGAATAAGGGGTAAACTATTTAAATTTCAAAGTTTCATATACAACTAAACTATTTATGAMAGTAGTAGTTTCACAGGACCCTCAAGTAATCTGCGCCTTAAATAGTGAGGTGATTGAAAACTGGTTGGACAGCAGAGCTCAGACAGTTGTGATAAATGGTGCYGAGTCCAGTTGGAGGCCTGTGGCCAGTGGTGTCCCCCAGGAGTCAGTGTTGCGCCCAGTGCTGTTCAACTTGTTCATCAATGACTTGGACGAGGGCACGGAGCGCACCCTGATTAAGTTTGCAGACGACACCAAGCTGGATAGAGTGGCCAACACTGCAGAGGGCTGTGCGGCCATCCAGAGGGACCTGGACAGGCTGGAGAGTTGGGCAGAGAGGAACCTCATGAGGTTCAACACAGACAAGTGCAGGGTCTTGTACCTGGRGAGGAATAAGCCCAGGCACCAGGGCTGACCTGCTGGAGAGCAGCTCCACAGAGAGGGACCTGGRAGTCCTGCTTGACAAAAAGTTAACCATGAGCCAGCAGTGTGCCCTCATGGTCAAGAAGAAGGCCAATGGGATCTGGGCCTGCATCAGGAGTGTTGCCGGCAGGTCAAAAGGGATCCTTCCCCTCTCCTCAGCTCTGGTGAGGCCGCACCTGGCATACTGTGTGCAGTWCTGGGCTCCCCAGTATAAGAGGGGCATGGAGCTTCTAGATAGGGTCTCGCACAGCAATGCGGGAGCAATGAAGACACTTAAGGGACTGGAGCATTTATCATATTAGGAAAGACTAAGCAAGCTGGGCCTGTTTAGTCTATAGWAGAGAAGATCTGATCCATATGTTTAAGTACCTGCGGGRAGAATGCAGGGAGGAAGGGCCAAACTCTTCCTGGTGGTGGCCAGTGATAGGACAAGAAGCAATGGTATAAGTTTCATCTCCATGTGAGGAGGAACTTCTTTATTGTGAAGGTGACAAAGCCCTGGAACAGGSTGCCCAGGGAGGTTATGGAGTTTCCTTCTCTGGAGATCTTCAAAACCCGCCCGGGTGAGACCCTGTGCCCTGTGCTCTGGGTGTCCCTGCTGGTGCAGGGGGGTTGGACTAGATGATCTCTTGAGGTCCCTTCCAACCTTAACCATGCTGTGATTCTGTAAATAACCAGCTAGTCATAGTTAGACGAGATTAAAAATTCAGCTTCCGAATTTGTCCAACTATGGAAGCACTTATACAAGAAGCAAGAGTAATTTAGAGTGTCTTTTAAATACTTTTTGCAACTAAAATATTTGGTATTAGTCAGCATATTAAAGGAATTTTCTACAAAGAACATATATAGCCGTAACAGTTCTTATTATAATCTAAGCTCATCCAATAATTTTTCTGAACTCCTTAATTTTATCACTTAAAACCTTTACTCACACATGCATATTCCCTGCCCCCAAAATAGGCTAGAAATATAATATAAACACCAATAGTTCTAAGAATTTATGGATTCTTTTCCTCGAAGATTTGCATTGACACTGCATTATGAGTGCGAGGAAGGTAAAATTTTCCACATTTTGACAGAAAACATAGAAATGTAATAATATCTCCTCCAGTGTTTTAGTGGAACCTAAAGCATACTAATTTCTTTAGTTAGACAMGGCTGATTTGTAAAGAAAAGCCCAAGTTCGACTCAGGAAAAGAGAAACCAGTAGCTCCTAATTATAGTAGGAYAAAATAAGACAAAATAGAACATCATATCATGTCATGCTGTCTTGGATATTAAATGCAAATTGAAATAAAGGTAGCTTTTTCATGCTTTAGTGTGATTCTGTGGGGAGGGAATCAAGACATMCTAGCTCAGTTTCACTCACAGACTAGTCACATAAATGCAGTGAATGATAGCTACTGATTTTCATTCCATTTTCTTTCTTTTTTTTTTTCTTTTTTATACATGAGTTCCCTTTTTGATATTTGGCCTGGAAATACAGCCTCCCTGTCTTTACCTAATAATATGGCTGGAGATTGCTCTTGTTTCCTAAAAAATTCTCAAATTTTAAGCAATAAAATGCTTATTCGCCCTGATTTTTTTTTTTTTTTTTTTTTTTTGGTTCTGAGAGAAAACATAATTTCTAAGGAGAAAATACGCATTCAAAGATGGACACAGGGCAGTGATATGTATTTCCTCTGACAAGTACTTAAAAGATTTTTGAATAAATTTCAAATAACACTACAGAACAAATATTCACTAGCATTACTGAAATCACAGAATGCTTAAGGTTGGATGGGACCTTTAGAGGTCATGTAGCCCAAGCCCCCTGCGCACACAGGGTCACCTAGAGCATGTGGCACAGGGCTGMATCCAAGTGGGTTTTGAAGATCTCCAGAGAAGGAGATTCCACAACCTCTGTGCCAGTTTTAAATTTTGTAAGTTTAGGAATAATTTAACAAAGCTCTTTTCCTACTCATTCATTATCTGCGATCATTTATGTAGGTTGCTTTTATTACAATAACCTTGTCTTCCAGTGACATATCTTGATATATGTCTGAATTTTACATGCATTAGCTCGGCATTTTTTGTGCCAAAATTTGTGCAAAGCATAAGCCTAAATTTTCCCAAATCTTCCATTTTGGCTAAGTGAATATCCACTCACTCCAAGGCAGTCATGATTGCAGATAAATGATTACAATTACCTATTACAGGAAAGTATTTCCTGGAAATATTTTCTTTTCTTAGAAGAAATCTTTTATTAAGTTTTTTTTAAAAAAATCTTTCTCATATTTTCTTTTCAAAAGTCTGGTTTAAGATGTTCCAGGGGGGAAAAATAAAAAAAAAAAAAGGAAAAAGAACGTACTTTATTATCTTACTCTACTACTACTATAGAGGCAATACCTTTTTAGACACTGAAATAGCAGTGGAGCAACTTACTGCATCCTCACCAAATTATATGAAATAAAGATGCTGGATGAACAGTAACAGCATCCTTATGATTTTTAAAGTGTTTCTTAATATCTTAAGAGCACCTGTTTTTCTAACATCCACTTCCTGGAATACCACTTCAGGATAAGGTTCCATTAAGCAAAGGCAGTACTTTGGCTACAAAGGCTACAACATAGCTCAACCTGATAATTCTGCTCCCTTTAACTATATATATATAGTTATATATAGTTAACTATATATATATAGTTATATATATATATATATAGTTAACTATATATAACTATATATATATAGTTAAAGGGAGCAGAATTATATATATATATAATATATATATGTATGTATGTATGTTTATATATATATATATAAACAATCTATATACACATATATATCTATATGTGTATATATATATATATAGATTGTTTTTTGATTCTTTTGAGAATTTGAACCTCCAATTCCTGAATAGCTCTTGTATCCTTAACTCTTGTATGGTTGAAGGAATCATCTCAAAAGCCACTCGAATGCAAATCCAATTAGCAGGCATCACAATTGCTCCGAAAACAAAAAAGGGCTAACGTGCCAAGGAGAGGTTATGCCAGCATTATTGATTAAATGCATACCAATACTCAAGGGAGTAGCACAGCACTTGAGATCTTAGCCATTCAGTCTCAGAGGCATCCACAGASGGAAACTCGTATATAAACTGCCAATAAAATAGCAAAGACTCCTTAAAGGATCTTATTTTCTGCAAAGATTTATCTCAGATTGCTATTTATTTGACAACTAACACAGAAACTACTCAAAATGTTTGCCATTTTTCATACATCTTACATCTGGATTTTATCACAACTGCTCAATATGTTATTTGAAGGAAAATGTCCAAGTAAATCTAAGTCCCTTTCTGAGAAGTCAATAGGCTTACAAAAGTCCTTGTCTTTTTCTTCATTTATTCACCTTAGCAACAAAATGAAAGAATTCAGAGCAGCAGAAATTAACGAGAGGGGAGCAATGCTGAGCTKAGTTGGAGCAAGACATTTGCGATGCCATTTGATTTGATTTTCTTCACTGTCTGTTTTTCTGCATTTCATACCAATGACATTCTTCTTTCCTATTATCAAATCAAGTAAAAATTAAGCAGGAAGACTTACAAAAATCTAGTATCTTTGTACTGCGTCCAAAACATACTGTGTCCAAAACATATTGTTCATAATACTTCAGTACAGATGCCACATGAAAAGAAATATAGGAGAGCTCAAAGAACAAAATTTCCTTCTTACTTCCTAGGAAAATTTTAATTTATAATTTCTCTTTAACTTCTCTTTACGTTGCAGTGAGGGATATTTTATGATTTGCAAAAGCTCTGTACTGTATATAACACTAGGTTCATTAAGCCACAATTTGCTACCATACTGCTTAATGCAAATCTCCTCATGTTCCTAAATCTCTCCCACAGAAGCAGAGATGTTTCAAGTAAAAAACTGTTTAACGACTTTAAAGATGTACCAGATGAACAGATACTAAAGATARCAAATAATTTGAAAGCTTATTAAACATTAAGCTTTTAAGTTTATAATGCATTAACATTATAAACAATACTACTGCTCTTATAAAAAAACACACGTTGTTGATGTCCAAGTCTTACTTTTTTCCAAATAAGCCAACGYTGTTGCACAACTGTGCTTAATAAAATCAGAACCTATATATTTTCAGATACAATGTAATTGTGAACACTTGCACCTTATGAATTRAATTTAGATATTTGTTATCATTAAGTCAAAGCAATATGGTTCTTTCATTGTCACTTTCTATATTTCACAGTGCTTTTACTTTTCAGAAGTACTGAAACAGAAGTTTTTAATACACTGAAAGTAAATCAAGAGTCTCCTTTTTAGAGTTCTAAAAAAGAGAAACTATCACATTCATGATTTTAGGAGCAAATCTCCCATATTTTTAGCCCTCACCATTTAATCCTTAACACTTTTTATKAAGTAAAACTACCTAATAAAATTTCTTAGTGTATTAACATTTCTGCAGCTTCCTCACAAAAAAAAAAAAAGGTTATTTTTCAAAAAATGTTTTTTCCCTGCATTTTAGATTTGCTAATCTCTAAAAAAGCTAAAGATGTAAAGAAACAGTTCTTCAATAACAAGTGTAACAARTAAATAATGAATTTCTTCTTAGGAGGCACCATACCTAGAATCAAATGCCAGCATACTACAACAGATAATTTAGCAAAAATGCAACAATAAATAAATAAATAAATTATAGATGCATACACATATACACACATAAACTCTTGCCTCTCTCTCGACACACACATACACACACACAAAGATATTACTCAAAAATCAGGTAAGCAAAATGATTAAATGTGGTTTTTCCTTTAAGTTCATGTTGAATTTCAAAAACAGGTTATTTGCACTATTGTAAGACTCCTAATTCTAATGAAGTATACGCCAGTATTCAAACTATGAAAATAACATTGCTATCAAATATATTTGGAAAATGGAAGAATAYTTAATTATGCTCTTACTTTATAATAGATGATGAATTTTAAATTAGYGCAGTTAAGAACTTTATTGAATATACTGATATTACAGTAGAGAAATTATTTGCAATCTATATCTGTATGTTAATTTGGATGGAAATGATTTGTTTCTGAAAAATAAGGCAAACAGTACAATGTTAAGAACAAATAAGTATTTTGACAGGAATGTAATAAATTTAAATTTAGTAAGTTTTACAAAAATATTAGTTAATTYGTTGCCTAATATTGTTGATGCACTTAAGTCAATTGAAAATGCAGACAATTAGCAAGCTAAAAGAAGAGCGGTATCAACAAGAATAATTTTAAGCTAAATGTTTTTAGATATTCCRTATATCACTATTATAAGCTGGTTAGAAACCTTACATTTTTGCAGCAGATCTAATAAATAAAACGGACATAGTGTGCTGTTGCCCACATACCACTTTTAGTGACACTGAATGTTTTAGTTTTCTTACCTTGTCAATCATTTTACGGGCTTCCATTTCTTCAGAATTGGGGTTTTCCAACTCAATAGTATAAGTACCTTTGTCACTCTGGTCATCCTCATTGTCCTTTTCAGCAGCAGCAGAAATATGTTGACTTTTCAACTTTTTGTCCATCTCCTGGCTCTGATTAGGCCGATGGCCAAGGCTTCCCGAGCTCCTCAACAATGCTGCTTGTAGGACAGGCAAGGGAGCAGAGGGTTCTTCTGATTTTTGCTTCAACAGTTTTGCATGAACACCATGTACCGCTCTGTGATGTGCCGAGCTGGCATGCACAGATGAGGGAAGTGCTTTCTCTGCYGATGTAGGCTTCGCTCTTTCAGACCGTGCGTGAGGTGTGGGAGAAGGCGTTTCTGGGCACGCAGCACCTACATTCTGAGAAAAAGAGTAAGAACGTCTCTTTCGAGGATGGTCTTCATCAAAAAACTCAATCATAAAAGCAGTCTGACTTGCGCCACTTTGCTCTTGTTGCTTTTCTGTAGAATGGACTTTCTGGTGTGACTTTTTCACCTCTGCATGATGGTGCCTTACGTGTTCTTCAAGAGCTGCCCGCTTACTATAATGCCGATGCGCACCAACGTTTTCTGAATCACTTTGTGTACCATCATCATGTTTATTCCCTACAAAAAAGGATTTATACAAACAGGGAATTAAAACAAACTCCCCCAAATACTCAACATATCAAAGAAATGAGTAAAATAAAAAAGAACTTCCTAATCATTCCTCTGTGTAGAATCCAACAGTATTCAGTAACTGATTCTGCAAATATTGTGCAGCTACAGCTAAATCTACCAGTCAAACAATGAAACCTTTTACAAGCTGATTGGTAGCAGTAGTGCATTTGAATTGCCCTTTTCACTAAAATTCTGGTCTATGAATACTTTATCAATGACGCACAGCTGGTAAAATACTGACTTTTGTATCAAGTTTGGAAACAACATTTTCCTCCAATTATATTAATCTTGTTATACAGCCAGCCAATTACAAATGACTAATGAAGCATTCTATGCATGGTCTAAACAAAGGGGGGGAAAAAAAGAAAAAAAAAAAAAGGCACCCCTCTAATATATAACCTACATGCAACCTTCCAGTTGCTGAAAATGCATTTTCAGATCCATAGACTCTTGTTTTTTTCCCCCCACAAATTACAACAGCTTATCAGGAGACATGTTTACTTAAATTGGATTTAAATTATTATTATTATTATTATTATTATTATTATTCACTCCCCTCAGAATCTCTTGTTCTAGTCTAAAATGACTACTTAATTCATTACTACTCGTACTTCAAGATCTATGGATAGTGGTTACATATTTAGTCAATCATGCATACATATACACATACACACATACAAACATACTCAGTAATGATGCCTTAAAAATATATCAAAGGATGAATAATCATACCCACTGAGCAATCTCATGTACAACGAAACATGTTTGAAGTTTTAGGTCATTTCCTCCAACAAAGGAACAGTTTTGCCTACTTTAAACTCTTTTGGACCAGAACTTATGTYTATATAGAATTTAAAAGCTTTTATTTTCCTTCCTCCTACAGAAAATAGCTTTTAAATGTTTTTGGYTTTGCTCTCTTTTTTTCAGTTAAATAGAATAGGCAGCCACTATTTACAATAAAAATCATAGGCTGGAAAGTCTTACTTTAGCAGGCTAACAATAGTGCATATGTGGCTGAAATTCTTCTTGCATTCCTGTTTGTGAGAAAGATCTCCCTTTATTATAAATTTGTACAATGTCTAATACAATGATGCAATGGTTCATATACTTCCAAATAAAAAYAGTAAATGTCAACACCACTGTGAAAAATCATTCATTATTTTAACAGTGTGATTTCAATATAGGATATAGTAGGAAAAAGTGGAGGAGAAAAACCCAAAAGATTAACCACATTTTTTTTTCAATTTAACTTTCAAAGCAGTTAGATATATATTGTACCTTTATGACTTGAAATAGCACAACATATGACAGAATACAAGCAGATAACAGATGATTACAAAAACTCAAATAATTTGTCATGACCAAATGCAACATATAATTTAGACTTCTCTCTGCTGAATACTTATCATGCTCTCATGAGTTTCTATTAAAAGGAGAAGGCCAAAGCCTTGAAAATATAGTCCTTCCTATTTATCAAAGGGGCATGGATAATATGATCATGAATATGATACAGTATCATGAAGACCAAAGAAAGCTCTGTGACATTCTCTATAAGTATTATAGCATGCTGGTGCTAGCATGTGTTTTCAAATGTTATTTTTTTACATTAATTTGAAAGAGCTAGCCTTAAAAAGCAGGCATTTCATCAGTATGACAAAACATATTTCTTCCAATCCCAGTTTAGCTGGGATCCCAGAGTTAACCCACCGTAATTAAAAACAGAAAACAAAAGGCGCTTAAAGTTTGTCAGAAATTTTCATTTTGAAAGTTTAAACATCACTGGGATTTTCATCTGCAAGGCAAAACATTTTTCTTTGCTGAGTAGTATCAAAAAGAAAATACACATTTCACAATTAACATTAGATTTCATTTTATTTGAAACGTTATTGTCGGAAGTAAATGAACACGTATAATAAATGGAACTTCATTCAATAGCAGTATTCTTACAAATGGGACATTCTGCCAATTTAGTATAAAAATTGAGCTTCTTGGTCTATTTCAGAWTCATGACTTGAGCTTGACTCCATTGTACATGATCAAATTAAGCAAAATAGTTACAGGATGCACATCTTGTCATTAAGGATTCTTTAGACTGCATCAATATTCACTGAATGCATGCTATCAGAAACTTCAGAGATTTGATTTTCAAAAGCAATTCAGCTTTTTAAAGTAACAAAGAGGGAAAAAAAATGTGAAATATATAAAATGTAGGTCAGGTTTGGGTTTTTCCTTTCTCCCTGATTTCAGTCCCTGCATTGTGACTTAAAACATCTCCAGTCAGTATACTTACTGTAGGACGATTTAGGATTCTCTTTTAATCCTCTTTTGAAAGACTTAATTGTGCAATGAGATTTAGAAGTGCATAYCCCTGTGCAAATGTGGAGTATCCAGAACTTTGGCAGAACTCCGCAAGGGCTCAGGGATCCACTTAACTGCATGGTAATGAAGGACTGTTGCCTTCTGAAATAAGCATAGCAGGAATTATTCACGTTACCTTTCAGTCTCTTCAAGTACACTGGCACATCACTCTTAATACTTTTGGAATCCTCCTCTGTTGGTTCCCATATCATTCGGGGAGGATTGTTCTGTGCTAGCCAGTCTGCTACTTTGCTCTCTGCAGCCATCATGACAGTTTGAAGCCCAGGCAGGTCCTGGCCACCAGAGGAAGAAGGTTTCTTGGACTTATGGCGCTGTTCAGACGTGAATTTTGTCACGTGGTCTTTGATCGTTACTTTTCCTGGAGTGTTGTCATCAAATTCAATGGTAAAAGAAGCATGCCCTGCACCTGCTGCATGGGAGCTCTGTGTGTCTTTTGTTGGTATTTCATGAATAGCACCCTCTGCTACTTGTGAAGGTTGCTGGAATTCTTTTGTAGGGATTTCAAAATAACTTGGCTCCCTACAGAAAGGATAAAGTTCTTCACTTGCAGCTGCAGACTGCTCCTCAGCTTGCTTGGCATCTGTGCTGCACCCTATTAAGAAAAATAAAACAGATTTCACAATGCTTCGGAAGTTCAGGTTCTTCAAGAAATTTCTGAACTCCTTTAAAGGCCACTTGAATAATTTCTGGAATAAACAGCAAGATTGTGGAGATGACAGAGTAACATAGTTCTGGAACTACGATTCCAGAATCACATTTTAAAAGCATTACTGAAAAGACAGCATGAGCTTTGGCTGTAAGGACTGTGCAGTGGCAAAAAGCTCGCTTTTATTTGTCAAAGAAAATTTGCATTCCAATAGATTTTTTTTGATGATTTAAAGAGCAGATGAATTATTAGCAAAAGAAAATAGACAAAAAAAATCACTAGAGAAAATGCTTGAGAAGATCATTACAGTAATTCCAATCTATCTGAAAAATGTTGAATCAAGGTGCTCCCAAATTAAGTGCTAGTGATTTGGTTCCATCTCATCAGTGGATGGCTAGTATAATTTTGTGCAGTGAAATTCTTTGGAAAAACAATTCACATACTACTGCAAGATAAACATAATTTGTGTCCTGAATATAATACTGACAAACATTGGAACGTGCTTTGGAATACAAATATGTTTTACATTTCTACAAAAGGTAAAAGAATTGAGCTAAATCCTAATGTTTGCTCATATTTCACTTGTTATATTCAATTGTAAATGCACTGAAAAAGCAGATTAGAGATAGTTAGTTCAGATACTGTTGTATCTGAAATCGTGCAGCATGTGACAAAATCATGCTCTGAATTGGGTAAAGAGTGCAGGATGTTGAAAAAGAATGGGGCAGGTATAAAGAGTTCCACTGTTTGGCTGGAACAGAAGCTAGAGCTTCTTGTGGTTGCTAGAAAAAACTATCTCTATGTCCTTAAGAAAACAGGCCTTCTGATTGCATTTTATAGCGTGGCAAACCAGGCAGAATATCTGGTGAGATGATGTCCTATAAGCAACAGATGGTCAAGATGTTAGAAGCAATAGCGATTTTCATTCCCAAAAAAGAGTTACGAAGAGTTCTTAACTGTTTCATCATGAACTATATGAAGATGCTTAAGAAATCATTTTAGTTTGCCAAGTAGCAGAATAAGAATGCAATTAATAAATTCATGTGGCTAAAAATAGCCCAACTATGTGCTAAGGTAGTCAACAAATGTTGCTCCCATTATGCCATAAAGTAGCAACGGAAACAGATTGACGCTACAGTTGGAGGTTTAATGAGTAAAAGAGGAAGGGTGGCATAATAAGAAGAGTAATTAGATATGGATAAATAATAAACTAGTTTGGGAAGAACACAGTAGCTGAAAAGGTTAAAAAAATAGAAAAGAATAAAATGACGTAATGGAGGGATTACAAAATTTGTGCAACTTCCTCAATGATCACCGAAGTTGGATAACAATGAGACAAAATAACTCTTTAATAAAAGACACATGGATTGTTTTTATTTTAGATAAATGTAGCTCTTGCAAACACAAAAGATGCTCAGAATTCAGAAAGTCTTTGTATTTTTTGCTCCGTGCCAAGAATGTCTCAGTTAAAAGTGTCAGCTTGGACAAGTGTTAGCTCCTTCCACAGCGGCCCTTGTACTGTCAGCTTCTAAAGCAGTCTGTATTGAGGAACCTTCTGTATTTTGAGTATTTCATCTCTGTTGGTTGGTTTGTAGGCACTGCAATAGCAACTCACTACTCCATTCCCTGGGAAACTGAATACAGCTTTAGCCCCCATCTTGAAAACACCCTTGACAGTAGGTTGGCACTAAAGAATAAATCTGCCTTACTGAAGAAAAGTTCATTAAAATAGCTTCTATGTTTAGACACAAAATTCACAGAAATAAGTCATGTGTTGCAGCTACTGTATTTGGGTGAACTACCACATAATTCTCCCTCCGTTTCATTCGTCCAACAAGCTAGAATGGACCAAGCTCTGCTAATGTCTGATCTTTGGCCTTAAGATCCTTAGAGAACATGCAATACTAGAATTAAACGGGACACTAATGCACTAGGGACCAAGCTCACATATACCTTCCTCCCTGTCCCCCCGCCGCTATGGTTCTATTCGCTCAGATTCAAAGCTTCAAACCTTTATATAACTCATAAAACCAGTAATTAAACAAGATATTGGGCTGAATGCTCCCTTGAAATATGGCAGTAAGCAACAGGATTTCTGATTTGATATCAACCTTTTATACCATAATTATGTGCACAGTATTTGATTCTGATATTTTCATTAGTGCTATAATATTGTTTGAATTTAAATTATGGCAGAATTTATCTTAACAAATTAGAAATTTAATTACAAATATACAACGACTTCTACCTAAGCACAGAAAATCTTGGAAATAAGCAAAAAAAATCCAATGCGCAAGTCAATTTTGATTACCTAAAAATACTGTTTTTAAACTAAAGCACTTACATTTTTAGGAAAAAAAAWAATTAGTCACCTAAATTAAAAAGGTGGAAATTTAGCCTTTCATCTAAATTTTCTTTAGAAATTTTTCCATTGATCGAAATGTGATTTCTGTTAGCTTTCTAAATATTACAAACAGTGACATTTGGAGCAGTCTTACCTTTGCAATCCTATCATATTATAAAATATACTTATAATATAGCTTATAAAAAGCTACCTGTTACGCTGARGGAAATTATGTATCACGATAAATACAAACACCATTGGGAGAAACCCCTCAAGCAAATCCCTTAAAAGCAGATCACAGCCCTCTACAGTTTAAGAGAATGAACAGACCATCTGTATAGCAAAAAAGGCAGCTTTGTGAAATAAGAACTGAAAGCATGTTTTTTGGGGGAAACAAAGGAAAGGAAGAGTTATGAATTGAGACATGTGGGGAGCAGGAACTGAGGTGACTAGTAACTAGTTTGTTCTATTAATAAACATAATTCCTTTTTTATTGTCAAAGGTACGAATAGAGACTGAAATGTCATATTTACACAATATCCAAGTAGTAAAATATTTTTGGCTTTATTTTTGGCTTTATATTTCGTAGTGTGCGATGATGGACTTGATGAGAAGGTGCAGTCAGCTATTTCAAATGCTTAATAAATCCTTCTCCCTTCTAATGAAAATTTCCTTTCTCCTCATATTGCTACCAGTTCTTTGATTTTGCATGCAGAAGCATTATCAGTTTGCTAAAGGCATTATTTTTAATTTAACAGTTAAGAGGAATTGCAAAAACATACGTAAAAAATTTACTTAAGATTAAATACAATTATTTTTGTGTTTCAATGCTATTTTAACTTGCCCTATTAAATGGTACGAAAAAATATATTATATTAGATCTGAACCTCTTAAAATAATTAACTTATCAGACTGCTTTAAATTAGCTTAAAAAAAAGAGAGGAAAAAAAGAGTAAAACAATAAAAATCTTKCTTTTTTTTTTTTTTTTCAGGTTATGGTGCTAAAATTCTTTAAGCATCTTGTGCCATGCTGTGCATATTCATTTCTACAGCTTAGCATAGCAAAACTCTAAAACATATTTGAATGTTAATTTCAATGATTTTGCATGGTCATTCCAATGATCGGTCAGCCTGCTTTACCCTAAGATGATACTTTTTCTAAAATTTGAGGAATAATTTCAGATGATAAATTGTTTAGCAACGTTGTAATTCAAAAGTGCTTCACGCTAAAGATAAAAAGGACTTCAGATTCTTAAATTCTGTTTACAAATCATGATTTGTCTGTTAGGTTTTTGGTAGAGAAATTTATGATGTTAAGTTCCACAATCACAACCGAGATCAGCAGAAAATAGCTGTTGTTTTTCCAGAAAGTAAGAATGAAGCCCAAGGCAACAAAAATAACTACACACCTATCAAGTTTGTCACTAGCATGTGAAGCTAGAGAAAATAATGAATCTCCTTTAACAGATGCAGCACAGATGGTATAAAGTTATATAGGTGTATATGTTTTGTAAAGTTATATAGGTGTACATACGTTTTGATACTAATATACCATGAATAATAAAATTAATACCTGAAAGATAACAGTCTCTGAAATAAAGCCCTTCCAGTCCTCCTGCTCTTTGCAAGGAATTTCCATTAGTGAGTTTCCATCAAGATAAGAAAAAGTAATACCTAAATAATCTTATTAACTTGAGACTGTAAAGACTAATTGTCTGTAGTTGGCTTACCAGAACAAATCTCCYATTTGAATCTCCTTATTAAACCTTGCCCCATCTCTTATAATTCATGTCATCTTTTTGATTCAATGAATAATCATGTACCAGATCATTAAAGCATGAAGCAGACTCTTCATAAGATTAATTAGTTAAAAAGTTAAGAAGACTTAAGAATGTGAGTTACAAATGAATTTAATTATGTAAGTTCTTGAAACTTTCTGATTAGTAAGTTACTTATTTTTCACAGAGTTTGAAAAGATGTTTCTATTTTGAATAATTTTGGTAGATTACAAAATTCAATTTCTAGTTCAGAAATACTCAAACATTAAACTCCTGTAAAGTTTCTAATTTCCTTTCATTATAAACTAATTTTTATAACTTTTTCCAATTCTTATATTCACCTATGTTAAAGCACCTACGTCCATGAAGAAAATAAACACTGGTATTGGAAATTAACTTCAACAGTTAAAAGTGTTCATGGGAAGCACCTGTAGGTGAAAGAGGCCTGAAAAGTCTATGCATTTACTKTAATGGTATCAACATAATTTTTCTTTTGGCATGCTTCTACACAAATATTGGAGTTGATGTTCTAGTACTGAAGARAAGAATCCACAAAGGCAAATACCACATCTATCTGGTCTCTCAGGCTTTTTGCCAGAACTATTAAAAATCATCTCCAACRGTCAGATTAGTAGAAACATATGTTTCTAATRTCTAATATCTATTTAGAGATTAAGMGAATGAAACAAATAAATCATTTTTCTATGCAAGAGATTTTAAAATCAAAATCCTCCCAGTGTGACTTWTTTTTTAGAAAGTGATTTTTTGAAAAGTTTCATTTGTTTGCTTTTTAAGGGTAATATCTTACCCTTAAATATAAGTACAAAATAAGTACAAAAATTTCACATAAGCCTTTGCTCATGATGTGCTTCCTCAAACTGAACTCCGTTTTACTAAATGTATAAATCCTTCCTTGTGTTTAGGTAAATAAAAGCTATTCCTTTATTTTATTTAGATTAATTCTAATTGTAGGAGATACACTCATGATTAAACAACATAAACAACTCCTAACATATCTTGTACAGTTATAAAAAATGAGAACGGTGTATATTTGTTAGAAAGCCTCCAGGCTCCAATGTCTTTGTATATATGGAAAAAGAGCAAACAAAACCAACTAAATTCTGCAGAAAATATTAGAGCCTTCTCCATTCATTATTCACTTTATGAAGAACCTAAAATGAGGCATGTTAAACAGATCCCTGTTAGTGAAGTTCTGTCTTGAATACACTTATTTCCATGGACTACTARAACACACTGAACTTCATTGATTACTTAATCTAAGAGGCAATTAGATTTTTCTGAACTCATGAAACAAGGCAGAAATTCTGATAACATTCGCTGAGTCTCTTAGGGAAATAAATATATAAGCATGTAAACGACATGCTTCAATAATGCTTTTGAAAAAACAATTTAAGATTATCATTAAAAAACAAGAATGGGCCTGTTAATATACCGAAAGAATCTTTTATCATATTTTGTTAAGGTCATTAGATCAAAATCACTGATATCAGGCTTTTTAATAACTCTGTGTTTAATGAGTGCAAAAAAAMCTCATACATGTTTTAAAATTAAACCAGTGTATAGCAAATATAAAAATCCTTTATCATAAAACTCTTTATATATACTGGTTTGCATCTAAGCAAGACTTTAACTTCAGTTCAGATATAAGAGTCTTTAACAGTCCTGTCTTGAAATATATGCAAGCTATAAAGTCACAAGTTTCATAGTCAATGCTTCCTCTAATGTGGAAGATAAGGAGATACACATTTGGCTAACAATCCATCAGCGGCATTGACAGCAGGCAAGAATTTACTGCTTTTTCTTTGTAACTGACAACATAGGTACCTTTCCTTTATGTTAAGAAAAGTGAAGCTAAACTACACATGGCAATCACTGTTTCTTAGTATTACTGCCATTAAGGACAAAAAACAGTTTTCTTGAAATGCTACAATTCAAAAGATAGATTTCTAGAGAAGATGTGAGGTGTACAATTGTCAAGCCAGATATGCTTAATGTAGAATATTAAACTTGAATTTATAGAGCTATYATAGGAGTGCAGGATTACTTATTATTCTCACAGTGTATATATAAGCTTTCAGTTAAAAAAAATCCCAAAATGTCCTATAATTTTACTGCTTTGTAATATTTGCAATATACTTGTTTTGTAGATTACCAAAGTGGTTTTAGTTTCTTAAAAATCGACAAAAACTTGATGCTTTCACCCAAATCTTATGGGACTTTCACTATTGGCTAAATTATAAGGACTTTAGACTAACATGAAACCATTAAAAGCTAGGACAAAATGTTAACTCCAAGGATGTTGACTTCATTCCATTGCAGAGTAATTTCAGGTTATTTTCATATTTTCAGACTTTATTCCAGTTCCTTCAAAACGGGTGTCATGGCAAGCAAGTCATCTACTATTATAAGAAGAGAGAACCCCCCAATCCAGTTCAAGCCCTTTACAAAATTTTAAACTTAAAATTGTTGGGTTTTGAAGTCGAACTGAAACAGCCCAAGATGGGCTGAATTTTATCCTTGAGTTCACGAAGTTTTGAAGCTATTCTATGTACTGGAAAAATTGACATTTTATTTATAGGCCTGATGATAGATTTAGAAGTCTAATTATAGATATTCAGATTTAAATTTTGGCCAGACAAAATAAATAAGCTAACTAAAAAACCTGTATGATGTGGAAATATCCATTACCATAACATCTGATGATACAAATGTTTATTGCATGAAATATGAAATACTAAGGCGGCAATAATGACTTAGCAGAGATAGCACAGATATATAGTATTTTGTATTTGACTTTTAGCTATCATTTATTTTCAGATTTTTTAAAATATTCAATTACAACCTCTGAGTATACAAAATGCCAGATATGAATTAATGATATGAGAGACACTGGTTGTGATATCTTTACTCTTTGTATTAATTCACAAGTAATTATATTGTATGCTAAAACTGACATGTCTGAAATTGGTCTCTAGAAGTGTATATAATTTCTTATAGGATATCTTAAAAAACAAACAAAAAACAAACAAAAAACAATTAACTGAACAAAATTAAATTTGAATACGCTTTTATCTACATCAGCTGTCTATGACACTTCAAACCTACTTCCTTTATTAAAGAGCAATAACACTGTAAAAACGAGATGACAGACTTACCAGAAGCCGCCGTTTCATTCATTTTTTCTTCCCGTTTGCTATCAGGCTTACAACCACCTTTCTCCTCAGCTTCTTCATCCCCCCACCAGGCCGGCTGTCCATAGAGGGGAGTACCACGCGGCATGGCAGAAAGGTCTGCAAAACAGCCCAGAACACACAGATCCTTTTCCGTTTCGCTGCAATACTTAGATTCAAATGACAACGAGAGAAAGCGTTTTGCTCAGATCTTTTCTCCTGGAAGCTTGAGGAGATTGCCTGTATGCCTTTGCTCAAACGCAAAACCAACTCGGAGGCTTGGATAAGTGATCTGGGTTCTAAATATAAAAGCTTACTAATGACCTGATCAAAACTACTGGCATAAACATTTAGGCAAAGGCAGCTGACATTTCTTATGGTTATCCTGAAATACCCGTAAAATTATTTTCTGATTTCAGCCCGAAGTTATCAGAACAGCAGCACATTCCGAAAAGCTCTCTGCTGCTGTTCTGTGAAAAGATTTTCTCTTTTACCCACATTGACCTTTCACTGAAATCTGAACTCACCACCAGAAACAACTGATCAAATTTTGCAATGCTGCCAAGATTCCAAAGGGCTGACAGCTATCACAGAGCACCGCAAGTTACCTACTGTAAAACATTAGTTAGCACAATCACTCTTCTAAGTAGGCAACAGTTCAATTACAGCACAATTAAAAATAAYGCATAACGGTTATTTACAGAGCTTWTACACGATKAAACACATTTAAATGCAAAGGTTAAATAAGAGAAGAAAAAAAAAGAAAAAGCTTTCCATCTAGAGGATAGATTGTCTGGATTAGTCCTGACTTGACCTAACACAATTCTTTTATCCTACTAATATTTAGCTATTTTAACATCATATAGGTCTTCTGAAGAGTCCTTACGCAGTCCTAAGTGATAATGTGCTCCATTCGAATTCAGGTAGCAGCTCATCTATTGCTTTGACTATTATTAATGTTAACATTTTTATTCACAATTATTTATTCCTTGAAATTCAAAAGATTACATAAAACTTGATACTTCAAAAGTTTCAGTGCATGATTTGAAGATATCAGTTATACCTATTTTTTTTTTAAACTACTACTTTAGTCAATACTAAACTGTTTTTAAAAATTGATGGCTGATGCTTGTGCACTGACTGTTGGCTTGAGCGACAGTGGCAATGCTTGAGCAATGGCTGATGCTTGAGCAATACGCAGCAACAGGGAGAAAACTCAATCCCCAGCAAGCTTCTGTGGCAAGTGGCAGAGAAACCCCTAACATTAACTGTGATTGCTGTTTTTTTTTTTAGAGGAGCAAAGGCAAAAGAAAAGCAGAAGAGAGAAAAAGTGGGCTACGTTATGAAAATTTAAGAAGAGCTGCACGGTGAAGGGGCATATTGAGCAGGAATACTGAAGTATTGGATAAGCATTATGTACTCTTTATAGGATGCTAGATTAGTCAACAAATGAAAAGGTTAATTACTTATWACATGCAATCCTACAGATTCCTAAAGGTGGAGAGAGAGAGAGAATTTGTTGAAGCAAGCATTCCAAAAGAATGGATTAAGCCCAAACAATCATACACCCTTAGACTAAGGGTTGGCCCCAGTCAGCTCCATCTGAAAAATGATACTTGATTCATGCCTCATTCTTGTGGTTATTTCCTGTAGCTGATAACACAACAAGCTTTAATGACCAAGCTTTAATGACAAGCTTTAATGAGCCAGCATTATATGTCATATAAACTCATTTCAAAACAAGACCAAAACTACAGCACACACACATGTATACAAGAGTATGTAGTAAAAAAAAAAAAAAAAAAAAAAAAAAAAAAAAAAAAAAAAAAANAAAAAAAAAAACCCTACTTGTTCTATACTTCTACCATTTTTTAAATATATAAGAACATCTGGGTTTTTCTGTATGCATCCAATAATGAATGTTAATAGCTACAAAAGAAAAAAACAATAAAGCTCCTCAGAAAGAAAATCATAAGAATGGGAACAGAATGTGAGAGTCCTGGAGGAAAATTCTGAAAATTGCATACAAACAGGAATTTTCAATTAAACAACCATTAGCATCACTTTATTGCCATAAAAAAATGCAATTTTAGGAAGGGAATAGAAATACAAAACTGAGAGGCTACTAAAGGTCCACTATTGAGTTTTTTCTAATATCTAGATGCTAACCAAAGTTAGGAATTCAATTCATAAAATTATTTAATTACACTTAAATATTTTTTAAAGTCTTGCTTATTTTTTGCATCTATACAATTTAAGAAAAACTCTAGAAAAGCAAATGAACACTTTACACATTTGCGTGTTTTTGCAGCAAATAAACATCTTACCCATTGCTTTCTCTTCAGTTTTCACTGCTTCTGCAGTTTTCTGGTGCACTTCAGCTGGGGAGTCAGTTACCTTGGACTCAGAATTTTTGGAGCTGGCCGACTTTGATCCTTCTGCCTCTGCGGATTTTTGGGATAACTGGAGTTGACTTGTAAATTTTTCATGCTACGTGAATAAAAGGAAAAAAAAAATCAAAGAAATGAAAAAAATGTGTAAATGTTAACAATAATTACATAGAGGAGGGCAGATGAGCATCATAGAACATGTTGTTACCTTAAGTGCTTCTTCAGGGACTCTCATTTCCCCTCTGACGACAGTAAAAAGATTAGTATGTAGGATATGCTAAGGAAAACACTTAGAAGATTTCTCAATTTACAAGAGAATTATATGGCAAGATAATAGTTTGCAGTCAGTTCCTCCATATTTAATACAAGAATGTGCCTTTTTGCCTAAAAGGAAAGTAATAATTCATTGCAACACAGAGGTTATAATAAGTTAGGTATAATAAACTAGGTACAGCAAGTTATGAACAAAGGTTTGAAACAGCAACTGGAAGTGGGTTTTTTTGTGATGAAAGACAATGAAATTTAGTTATTTCTAATCAAGGCATACAACAGATGCACAAGAATCCTGTTAATTCTTTTTTCACTTCATATATTTAAACAATAGAAATTTAGTTCATCTTATGAGTTTAATATTTTATGGATCACTGAATAGTAGAAGATGGAAAGGGTCTCTGGAGATTGTCTAGACCAACCTTCCTGCTCAAAGCAATGTCACCCCGAGCAGGTTGTTCATTCAGTTGGGTTTTAAATATCTCCAAGGATAATTTTATGTCCAGCTGGTTCCACTAATCAACCACTCTCACCATAAAAAATAAGTTTTTTTTGTTGTTGTTGTCTAAATAGAATTCTTTTTCCCACACAGAGAAGAGCCTAGACTGCAAGGATATAGTAGAGCTCCAGGCATAACTGACTTATCACTGCCATACAGATTATGAAACTCACACTATTCCTCAAACACAGGAATGGAAAATGCAGCTAGTTTCATTATTATCTGCTTGCCTCCTTCCTAGGATTTTTTAAGGGTAATTCCAGATACATATTTAAATAGTCAATGTTACTTCTGAAAAAAACAAATAGCATATCTTTTAGAATGAACACTCAGACATTATGAAATATTGTTCCAATTACAGTATTTTCTTGAGTTCTACTAGTCTTCTCCTAACTTCCTTCAACATGCCTCTCAGAAGACTCACTATTGCCTATTGTATACTAGTGTATAGTAGGACAGTTGCGCAGCATATGAAGGCGTGTAAATAGCAAGCTAACACCTTACTCAACACATTGTACTTGTAATATCCAAACATTTAAAACTCCTACTATTCTCTTTTCCTGATGATTCCTTTCCTTGCAAGATTCTTTTGTCCGCTCTTTTTAGTCTCTGACTATAGTATTCTAAAAACTGCAATTTTCCCTAGTACAGGCATTTTGGCAGTAAAATAAGAAAAACAAACACTACAGAGTTCCTTCTCATACAAAAGTAAGAAAAATGTCCATTTAATACAACTATACTTTTAACAAGAAGAGAATGTCCAAGTACATTAGGTGTTTTTATGACAAGGATATCATATCCAAATCTCAGTTTGTCTTCCAACTTCAGAGTGATGTATGTCTGTTCTGGAATCCTCACATCATTCACAAATGTCTACAAAAATAAAAGACAGAAAAAGACACTGTTAAACTMCAAAATAATAAAACGACAATCACTAATTTTAGAAGAAAGTTTTTAGCAATGTGTATTTACTGCAAGTGGTTCACTGAAGAATTCAATTATTATTTCAAAATATTACCTGTTTCACAAAATATCTCAAAAGGAAGTTAAAATTCCCATCTGTTAAAATGATTGCTGGGATCACACTGGCCTTGAAAGCTTCTTACCAATGTAATATTTGAAAGGGTGTTTACTGGAACTGTTGCTTCCTGCTAGCTTTACTTAGTCTGTTGCCCATTATTTTTCTTCTAGTTTTATTTTTCAATCACAATTGTGTCTCATTTATACAGCATTTAACACTGGACATCTGAATAGCAAGGCAGTTCAAAGTTTGCAAATATCTCATAAGACATATAGGAAAGCAACATGGACCTCATCATTGCACGCAGGCAACTCCAGATAGCACTGATTTACTGTGGCGCGACTGGAAAAGTGGGCAAGAAGTGTTCTTGCTGAGGTCATTAAATTCATTTAAAATATATATATTTTTGCTGTTGCTGTGATGGCCTGACAACATAGGCATAACATCTGTATGCAGAAATAAATAGTTTTTTAAACCAGGTAGCAGCAAAGGAGAGCCAACTTCCCAGTTCTGACAACACCTCCTGAAAATTCAGTTACTATCATGGGTAATACTCTCTTTTTATATCACTACTGGAAGTAGTTGAAAATAATCAAGAGAAGCACTCAGCAGCCTGAACAAGATTTATAAACCTCAAAGCTTGCTCAGTTTCCAGCCGTAGCAATTAGTTATCTAAGGCAATAAAAATCACCAACCACTCAGATTTGAAAGTCCAGATTAATCCTAACAGACAAAACTGACAGAGAACTTGCAAAGAAAACCCTAACAGAAACTTTGAGAGCACACTTGAAATACAAACAACGACTGATTACAAAAAGAAAGAGAAGAAACAGAATAACATTTTCAAATCAAAATGGATCTCTGAAAGATAATTAGGAAAACTTTGAAAACTATAACTCCGTGAAGAAAAAAATAAAAGAGTTTAAAATGAGCTTGAAGGTAGGTTATTGAAACAGCAAGTCTTTCTCATAAAAATGCTAAAAGTGACATAGGCCTCAGCAGCAGCTGGCAGGGAGAAAGGTATATTCTTGCATCTTTACAGTCTGATTTACAGTTTTAGGAAGGATGGTGGCTTTCATTGCCAAGTAAACCCTTCAGTTCACTAACATCAGCTTCATAACTTGACAGCTCATCTGGTGACTTGAAACATTAGCAATTAGAGATGGTTGTAACGGGGCAAGGTAGGAGCTGCAGGAGCAGTCAGGAACACGTTCCTTTTGCAGCCTGCCCTTTGCCACTGGCAGAGGGGCTGCAGCCTTCAAGGAGAGGCTTTTTCCAGAATCACCATCTCCTGGTAAGGGCTGTCAAACTAACCCTTATGCTCATGCTGAGTCATACTCTGATWTTAGGGCTCACCAAACTAGGCTGAACATGTAAGAGGGAAATGAATTGTTTCTTAAACTGACTTTGTTACCTTCAGAAAAAGTCTCATCTGAATTTGCYCAGTGATAAAAGAGATTTAAAGGGTCACCACATGGTAAGCTTTCTCTAGCAGAACAAGATCTTAAGCTCTCAATACAAAACTTGAGACCAGGCTACAGAGAAACACAAACAGTAAATGCAACTTGAAGCAACATTTGATCTTCTTTTAAAGCTGTGAATCTTTTACGAATCTGTGCACAGTACAAGCTGAAAAGAACTCAGCACATCAGCATATTACCTCTGTTTCTTAAGGGCAAATTCAAATGTGCATTAAGGAGCTAAAATTTACACTTTAAGCTCCTCTCTTCTACATTTGCACATGACTGTATAGAAGCCTCCCCTCTCTACTTATGGCTATACAATGTAACATGTAGAGTTACATGAATATAACATATTCCTTTTTTAAAAATATGAATATTCAATTATATGTGACCAGTCTCCTCTTGTTTGTTGTTACTGCCATTATCCTCTTTAAAAGACTAAGGCGAAGCCTGGGTTTAGGGCAATTTCACTGCAAATAAAATATTTATGGCTTGGGTGGTATGAGATTATTACATTATTTTATGCATTATTTATCAGAGGTAGTATTCCCTGTACATTAAAAACTTTACAGCTTCTTGCTCATTTTCCCTTTTCAAGAGACTACATGTTAATGCTATAGATAGGAGATTAAACATTTAGAGTGCCTTTCTGAAAGACATCTGCTACCTTTTGTGCCTGTTTTAGCGACTCAAAGTATCACAATCCTACAGGATCCTGCTACTTCAAACTTGTGCATTGCACAACAGCCTTGAAATTTTCCTAAGGAATTGCATAGCACTTTGAAATTTGGAGCGCATACACATACATGCCAAAATCTTTAATAATTAAGCCAACCAGCAATGAGAATCTTTGAAGGCTTGCTTTGTTCACCTAAACCCAGTGCTGGATGCAGTGGAAAGGCCAAAATGCAATCTTTACCCAAAAGCGTAAACGGAACTTCTGGGTGATTTTTTTTTTAATTCCTTAACTAGAAAGTGTTTTTCCATCTTGTTATTTATTACATTGCTTATCTGCATCATAGRAAATACATCCCATAAAAAATAAGGATTATAGAAATAGCTATTTACTAGCATGGCAATTTCAGAGGTTCTTTAGTCATCTCTGACACTAAGTCAGTGAGAATCCAGAGCAAAATTCATGAAAAGAATCCAGATAATCACTGAGCCTGAATTTTGTTGAACCATGGAAAAATATACACACACACACACACACACACATATATACACACACACACACACACTTATTTATTCCAGGACATTGCGTTCTGAAATTCATAGAAACTGATGTAAAAATGCTCATGCCTGCATTCAGCAAGAGCTTATTTTATGGTATTACTGATGTCCATACTCCCTCTTCATGGTTGGTTCACTCAATTTAAGCGTTCAAACATCTTTCAAAGAGGGGAGAAATTGAGAGTTGTTTTTGTTTTTAAAGAGAGAACATAAAAGGGTGTCTTCAGTGAAATTCTGGACTCTTCTCTGCCTTCTCTGCTATGGCTTTATAGAACAATGAATGTCTCTGACCACTATGAAACATGAATTTGTGTGCACACGAACAAATAAAATATTTTTACAACAAAGTATAAGCTGACCCTCAGTTCCTACATTCTATTTTGACCTTGTCTATTTTGCAGCCTCCAACTTGGAGAGAAGAAAAAAAAAAAAAAGAAAAAAGAAAAAAAAGGTCTTGAATCCTTTGAATCCTTGACAGAAAAATCAGAAAAATCTCCACCTTCTCTTAAAACAAGCATAAGGGTATTTACCAAAGGAGACTGGCTGGACTAAGAAACAAAGAAGAGAACACACCCAACAAGGTGACATATGCTTGCAACTCTGCATGTAGAATTGGTGACCAAGGAGRGAAATGACCATTCAATGCTGATTTCAAAGTTCTCCAACATTCAAAGAACGTGCCCGGTAAATAAAGGAATGAACAAACTACCATGTGTATGTACTCTGCAAAGATGAAAACGAGGTGGGGAGTGGGGGTGAGGGGAAGTAGAATGCCTTCAAAAGCAGAATGTCACTTTATCATAGATCTTTCAAAAAAAAAAAAAAACCACAGATGTTAGTAAACACAGAAAAGGAGGAGCTGACAGATTTCGGAAGATCTTATTTGTGTGRCAAGATAACCTAATATAGTGAAAAAAGTTCTTGGTCCAAGAAAACATTTGTAGAATTCAGTTATCATTTTCGTTGGGAAKAGAGCAATTAATTCTCCATCAAACAACTAAGGCTTTAGAGTCACAGCAGAAACCAAGCTTCCTCATTAACTTCTCTGTTTGTTTTTGGTTTGCACAGATWTGTCTAGATTCAGTAGCTCTCTCCGTGACATCAACATCAGATATCACTTTCCAGAAGTGGCTTCCAGCACACAGAAGCTGCCCAAACTGTGCTATGATGTAAGCATGGCAAGCTAACCAGCAAAAAAAAAAAAAAGTAAAAAGAAACCTCAGACCAGGTTTCTGGGGCTTTGTTTGCTTGCATGCTTCCCCCTCTTGTTTCACTTCCTCCCGGCCTAATGCCATTTCATGTCCCTGTTGTTTTGAATGCATCTTTTTCCTGCTTCAGAATAAGTCAGTTCTTTAAGGCAATTTATTTCTGTATCACAGATACATGATACACATGATACACATGATTTAACACCAAACTTCAGTGAGATTGCAAAAAATTACTGYCCAGCTACCAGCTTGCAGAGTACAAGGATACTGCATATATTGTTCTCCTGCACAAGCTGAAGTATGAGGCTACAAAACTAGGTGCTTCCCCATTAGACATAGGACCAGATGGTCTGAAATAAGAGAAACATGGAAGGAAGCAGATAGCAATGAAGGAAGCACTGAAAATACAAAGAGCAAGGACTGCACTCCTAAAACTTAATATTCCCTATCCCAAAACTGTGAGAAAGAAACACAGTTCCTTTGATGTTTCTGGCTAAACAGCTACAGAGCAACTGAAACATCAAACATGAGGAGGAATTCAATTAAGTGAAATAARTAACTGAAAGCTCCTTAATAGAGAAAAAATAGAGAAAAATAAAGGAGTCAAATGAAGTCTTTGTAATATATATTTTTATTAAGTTCAAGTTTCGGAGCAAGGCAAAGAATATAAGAAGGAATGCCTACTGGAGCAGGAGTAACAGAATCAGAGGATAAAACAAAGTGGCTCAGSAAGGAATTACTTTGAGCTGAATTTATTTTTGATCATTGTATTGACACAGTGCATTCATTGACTTACAAAATACAAGGTGTATTAAATATTTAAGCACCAAAGTTCTCATATGTACACAACTACACAAAGGATAAAATCCTTCTGGTTTCAGATACTTGGGACTATGACTCTTCTGGAAGGCTGAGCTGTAAACATCTTAAGGTTAAGATCTTAAAATACTGAAATGTAAATAAAGACAGGCTACTGACTTAAAAACCAACCAAACAAAAAACACACCTCAAGATCAAACACCAAAACTGAAGTTAGTGCTAACAGACAGAAACTTGAGATTTCTTCTTTATTTTGTATTTTTTAAACATGTGGCAGTATCGATTTATACTTCTAATTAGAAAGTCACATGTAGCAAATAAGTATTAGATGAACTGACAATTTTAACCTGTATATGACATAGCCAAACATTTAAAAGCTGTATAAAATATAGATCATAACTACTAATCTATAAATAGCTCATGAAGCAGCATCTAAAGGGCTACAAAAATGACATGTATTAAAAYTTAGCAACTAAGTTTTTAATACTCTACTATAATATTTAAAAAATTTATAAAAAGTGACGCTTACCCAGGATGTTTCATACGCAATCCCTAGAAAAGCCTTAAAATGTAAAATACCATATGAAACTTTATTTTGCTCATGGGAATTTCACTTTTTTTTTCTTATAGTACATTATTTGTAGTAACCCAACATTTATCCTGCATTCATAGACATTTTGACAAAAARAGTGAGATAAAAGCAGAATAAGCAGAAAATAAGCAGAAAAAGCAGAAAAGCAGAACAATTCTTGACACACAGCATGGTTATTGCATGTTTAAATTGGTTCTCACATACAAAGTGCTATTCAACACTCTGTATGAAGGAAGAAAAATGAATATGCAWATGAATGAATAAAAATGCATAGTATATGAAATATAAATCCACTTCCCTACCTTGTTATACCTCTCCCACTATCAAATTTTAGTCATCGAAATACTAATAAGCCATCTGTTACCATATTAGCATTTACTGATTTTTTTTTTTGTTTGTTTCCATATCTCTGAAAGAATAACTTTTTATTTCTCAGACTTCTCTATTGCCAAGGCTTCTCTTATTACGCAGCCTTTTATGTCAGCCCTTTAATTAATTGCTAGTGAAAAAACTTCAAGAAGCCAAGTTTTCCTTTAAGTGTTCTCCCAGCTGAAACACCCCAGCTGAAATAATGAAAACTAATTAAAATTACTTTGCTCTTGCTCAAAGAAAACTAAACAAAAGAGGATGGGGAGCTACCTTGTATTGTTGTTAACTTACCCCATTTAAGCTGCCCAAATCCTTCACCAAGTGTTCATCTGTAGAGGGATCATAGTTAAGCACAGCATGTTGCTTGTCCACACTCCGCGACTAGAATATTTAAGAGAGAAAAATCAGTACAAAATAAGATAAGGTTTTTCCAAGACTGGCAAAATATTGTCAAAGGTGACATTTCTTACAGTCATATGACTAGATGTTTTCCTCATAACACATTTTTCAAAGTATATCCAAAAAATTAATCCATATATKRTCCATATATGGAGAAGAATAAAGTCTTTAGTCAGTTCTGGTCTTGGATACCCATAACAGAATCATGAGATTAGTTCAAAAGAATTATTTTATTTTCTTAATGCTTTCCCAAATCTCATTATAAATTAAGTCTAGTGATACTTTCCCTCCCCCACCTTTCTTTTTTATTGCAATTGGCTGTAATACCACTGACATTTTATTCAGCATCGATTTCACCTTTATTTCTAGCTTTTCTTAACTACATGCACCTTTTAAAATATGGATATTATTCCATTGTGCTGTTGTTCTCTCTGAAATATCTGATTTTCTGATATGCATCAGTGAATCTTGCAGGTTGTTTAGTGGGATTCTCAGCATATATACATGGAAATAAACTGTTTGTCTCAAATTTCCTACACAAATCAGCTACATCATCATCACTAAACACTTGACTGTTCCCTGAACTACTATTCCCATCAGTTCTCACTTTTTCTTTTGCTAGTCCTTCCTCRGGTCCTTCAGCACCTTTTCATTCTTGCAATGCAAGTCATCGCTCACGACTCGGGATGGCCCTGAAGTAGGTCCCAGCCCTGCACAGCACTGAGGGGAGCCAATTTCTGCCTGAGGTTACGAGTGCACCAGCCAGCTCAAGGCATCATCATGCAACTCTAACTCTTGAGGCAAATTTCTCATGTTCCTCTTCTCTTGTCCTCACACTTAGCTCTGAAAAGCTCTCTGCCAGGTATTTTCAGTGACAGAATACAGATAATCCGCTTGTTACCATTAGCATAACTTTCACATTTGCATCCTTTTGTTTGCAGGTTATCCTGCCTTCCCAGAACCCACATTTATCACGTCATTCCATATTACCTCATGAGGCTTGCTCCTACTATTCTCCTCCTCCTTACATTTACTTTGTTTCCTTAATCTTCCTCACTATAATATCTTCTGACTGCTTCTCTCATTTTTTTTTTCCTTTAAGTAGTGAGTCCTCTTCTGCTCACACTTACTATGTTTTTGCTAGACTTCTCATTTAGGCTAATACACTTTTTGGTCTTGAAGGGCAGAGGGTGAGGAGGGGGAATATGGTGGCGGCGGCAGAAATTCAGGAAGAGACAGACAAGTGAACAAGCTCCATGTCATTAAAAGCTCTCCTAGTTCAACACATCAGTGACGTTCAACTGTGGATGTTGATAGACCAGCAAAGCTCATTTGGTTCTGATTTAACAACCTTCCTCGAGTGAAAACAACCTACACAGTAAAATCAGAGTTGCTGGTTTGGGTGCTCTTCTGAGCGTACAACATCAAATAGATGTCACAGTCTTTCACATTTGAGTAATGCAACTGTGCAAGCACAAGGGTTAGCCTACCTTTACTTAGGTTATGAGAAGAATTTCGGAACATTTTTCAAGTATGTTATGCTATTCAAATATGTATTAATTTAGTAATTAATTAGTTCATATACCTTTTCCTATTAAAAACAAGTGAAAACGACAAAAACAAACAAACAAAAACCCTAATGCCTATGAGTATTTTATCACACCTTCTGAAAAGGTAAAAATGATTACTCAAGTCTGCAATTTTAAAAATGTCATTTGAAATTCTSCAGAACATTATAGGTCTCCTCTCTGAAGATGTATTAAGCTTAGAATATTCAGGTACAGTTGGGCAAATTTTTATTCATTACATATGGCCTTCACAAGTCTAAATATTGAGCATATCTTTGAAATGGCATATCTCTTTCTGATGGGTTATTGCAGCCTTCGATTCAAAATGAGTACTACCAAGATTACCCTTTAAAAGAGGCATAATTGACTATATGAATAATTAAAATTGGAGAATAGCTGTGCTAAGAGCTGTACCAATATCAAGGGAAAAACTCAATCCTCAGTTAAAATTAATTTGTAGCAGGCATTAYATCAGATGAAGACTCTCAACCTAATCCAGACTACTACTAAAAATGYTCAAAATGGAGAAAATAAGAGTATTCTTTTTTTCTCCCTAAAATTTTGGTATTATTAATATGTGGATTATTTCGCCACAATTCACAATCCACCAAGACTCAGAAAGTTTTTGAAGAGGAACAGTGGAATGAGGTAAGAGGGTAGTGGAAGGAGGTATGTATCCACAAGCTAGCTTGCTTCAACAGCAGCTAGCTAAACAAGAAGATTGTGTGCATTGTTGGAGGATATTTATATAAAACCCCAGTTAAAAGCAAATCTGTATCCCTGGACTTGAAGAAAAACACTATTAAAATAAGTATGGTTTGGTGCACAGCTATATATATGTCTATACACAGAAGTATATAGACCTACAAAACACACAGGTGGAAATATTTTTTTTATATGACACTTCTATAAAATTGCACGATGTCTTAATAGAAAGAGACAAGTTTTCCCACTGTCTTTATTCCGTGCTGTCCACACGCTTTGCACTAASAGAACAACCAAACTGTCAAGGGTGGCTTGGAAGGTCCCCCACAAAGGCCACTATATACACAGAACAAGGAGGCTTTATCAGCTTTTCCTTTGGTGGGCTGCTCCCCCTTGAGCTGTTCGGGAGGTTATAGCCATGCTGGAATGCAGGCCTAGCACAGGCCAAACGGGACAGGCCTCACAAGTCACGAGGACCAGACCCTTGACTCTTTACCATCTCTGAAGTCAATTAACAACAAAGCACTTTTATGAACAGGATTGTTTTCAAAATATTAAAGAGGCAGCTGCTTTTGAAGGTGATGATGAGTGAAGWATAGCAAGACTAACAGTAAACGTTTCACGTACTGAAGGCTGATCAACCACAGGCACCAAACATTTATATCTAATTTATTAATGAGACAACTGAAGAACAATAGTCATATGTGCATATATAGCCTAAGGGAAAAAAATTAACACAAATAAACCAGCTATGACAAAATCTAAGGTAAAAGACATTCAGCAAGGAATGTGATCCAGGTGCAAACATTTAAATAGACACATATATACAAGAAAAGGTTCCTATGCCATTTCAAAACTCCCCTTAAGACTTTCAAATCTTCCACTTAGGTAGGATTAGGTAGACAACCATGTTGGACAAAACTCAGGTCATTACTTACAATATAGTTATCCTTTCTGGAAGCCACATACATATCTGACAGAGTATTTTCTCCTCAGCTAAGTTAGACTCTGCTGCAGTGMGTATCAGGTACAAAGGACTGTCTAGTTATGATTTTGTTGAAACTTTAGTGGATCCAAGGTTGGCCTGGTACTAGCAGGCAGCCCATCGAGTCACTGTTATATGGTTAAAAAGTATATGCTATAGAAGCTGAGAAATCTGCATCTTTAAGAAATGAGTTACACTTCTACTTGCTAGAAAACAACATCAAAACAACATCTATAGCTCTAATTTTATAGAGAATAGGGTTCTTAAATTTAGAGCAATCAAAAGTAGTTCTAGCAATCAACTTAAAATAATTATAGTTATTATTATGCAAGAAGATCATCTGGTGAAAATAAACATGCATAGATTTTAATATAAAGCGTGAAGATAACCAGTCACTCTAGCAAGTTGMAACTCTACCGTTTTCCCTGCCATGCAAAACTGCAGCGATTAAGCAAGGAATGATAGATTTATTGCTGTGGAAGGGAGGTGGGAACCAATTTTCCCTGCATATCTAATTAGGAAAAATTACTTGAGGAGTATAAGTACCTTAAGCAACCAAAAACTCTACAGTTTCCAACTTCTAAACAAAGTGCCTGCACATCAGTTGTAAAGGATCAACCCACCTCCTCCCCAGGACAGAAGTTCACTCCCAAACCAGTATACCACAGTATAAGATGCCTGCCAGCAATGCCATATGGGAGAGAGCAGAAGGAAAGAGCTTCCTCTTTTATGGACACCACCACAGCACACCAAGCTAGTGGTAAAGCAGAACTACACTCAGATGGGTAGGACCTCTTTGCGGGGAGGAATCAGTTTGTTGKKTTTTTTTTATTTTATTTTATTTCTGTTTCCCTCCTAAATCTGCAAAACATCACTCTACCTGTTGTGAAAAGGAAATTAAGAGTATTTGTACCCACTTTCTAACAGCACAAAGTATTTTCACCATAATTAAAGCTTTTGGATGCCTTCTGAGGATGAGAGCCRGCTGCAGCTTAGAAGACATTATGAGTTATATACATCAAAATAGGTTTCTAGGCATTTCATTTGCAGAGAAGATCCTGACTACAACTCCAGGGCTAAGATTTTGATAACACCAAGGTGTACACGCTTAGGTTTTGCTAAATTAGGCTACATTGCAATATAATCATGTGCTTTGGGAAGTTCCATGAGGGGATCTTGAAAACTGAATAAACTACCAAATATCAAGCTCTTTCAAATAGGACTGGCTTTGTATTTACAATCTCCTGACACCATTACTGAGTGAGTCATTCAACTTCCCCTTAGAGACGCAGAAATACTCTTCTTTACCAGTTTCATTTGTCTGTGCAAGGAGATCAGGATATGGGGATACAGAGATATGTCAAATCATGTGATTACATTAKATTATAAATTACAGGGGGAAAAAAAAGAAAGCTCTTTTCAAAAGCATTTAGTACATTGAGCATTMTCACATATTATGCAACACAGCCTACTTTGCTGGCCATACTGCAAAAGATATTTCATTTCTATTCTTGCATTATTTTCAGTGTGCATTTTACATGAAGGAAATGTGACTTTTTAATACTTTGACAGTAAGTGTATGGTTAATGACAGTACATTTCAACTTTTTTCCTACAAAAGATTAATCAAAACTATTGGTCTGCAGCATCTGGCAAATTTGATTTTCAAAAGAAATGTAAAATGGTGCATTAAGTCCGAAATATTAAGAGTTGCCATGGAAGGCTGATGCAATTACCTGTAACATCAGCTCACAGTCATCTCTTCCAACAAAAATCATCTCTCGCGGCAGCCTGTGGCGGGTGCCTCCACTGCTCACTAGAAACCAGGATGTTAAGCTCATTTTCTGCTTAGCTGATAAATCCTTCACAAAGCTACGTCATCCTGCAGCGAGAAAAAGAGAGACAGAGAAACTCATTGCAGTTATTTTTAGCGACAGCTCCTACTCAGCAAGCGCTGTGAGGGGAATACTTAACGCTGCTGCAATCCAGGCGCTCTCAACAGCCCATGCGTTTCCCAGCCGGCCGCAGGCAGCGGCAGGCTGCGCATTTCCATAGCGCCGCCTGCGTCTCGCCTTCGTGCCGCCTGGCACGTTTAACCGGAGGAAAGCTGCTCAGAAGCAACCCTGGGTACTGCCGGAGTCGTCCATCAGCTTGTCAGGAAGCTTTTAACATGCATCCACTTATGACCGGGGCATTTGCTACATTAATGCTCCCCTATGGCCATGGGTAAAGACACTGGCAAGCACGGCGCTGCACGCGGGAAGCGGCACRCGGCTTCCGTGTGTCACAAGGCCTCTTTCGGGAGACAATCAAAAGCAAAGCAAGCGCTTGGGATTTTCAGATGTGCTTGTTTTTTACTTTGTCTTCTCTGAACCAGCTCCAAGTTAAAGCCTAAGTGAAGTTTGCTTCTTATTTAAGGCTACATTTTTCAAGAAGGTGCATGCTACAAATGCAGCAGCATGCAAGTAGGGCTGTAAAGAAAGTAGAGCAAAACGAATAACTTTGCAGTACTCCTGAGTAGCAATTCTGAATTCTGAAAGTTATGTTCTTAAAATGTGTAAGTTGAATTCATCAATAGACCACATACTGCATATTAAAACAAAACGAAAAATGTTTTAAAGCTTTTTAAATTAATGTCATAAAACACCAAGGTAATGTGTTGATATAATAGRGTCTGCTTGACACCAGACAGAAACACAATCAAAAGCCCTCTCCAAAGTAATTCAATGCAGACCCTTGGAGGTACCTTTGTAAACAGATCCCAAATTTCTAATTACAAAAAAGGAATTACAAAAGGAAGTCCAAACAATCATTCCCTCCATTCTCTAGAAATTACCAGTCAGTACTCAGTAACAGACAAGCTAAAGAAAATAGAGCGCAACTGCTCTGCATTCCTCCTCAATATCAAGTGCTCGGCATTTCCGTTCTSTTCTGCTTGTGTGTCATTATCACGTGCCCTTCGGAAAGGGTTGCAAACATACTGTAAGCAGACATAAGCCTGCAGCAAATTCGCGCCAAGCCTCRGTAATAACAGAAAGGCAGTGACGTTTTCAAAATCTAGCAACACAAACATGAAGTGGCAACAGTGACCTCCTACAATCGAACTATAATGAAGAGGCAGCACTGCGAAGTACAGAGACATATAACGAGGGATCAACCAAGTCCAAACCGCGTGTGACAAGGCCACCCCAGAGCCTCATGGACCAAGCACACGCCATGGCCATGTGGGCTAAAGGCAGTTGCATTACATGTTGATTGCTTGGCTGGCTTAGAGCTTTGCTGCCTCAAAGTAAAAATATAAATAGGATATAATATGCTAAGGATCTACATAATAAAAACATAATATGTATTTGTAATATATAAGAATTTGCATATTACTGGTATATTTGCATATAAGTATGTCATATACAAGAATATCCATACTAGAATTATCTTTCCACAGCTGTATCACAACAGATATTCTTAAAATAAATTTCAGTGAAATTTTCACCAGTTCAGTGCAAGAAATGGTGTAACTAAAATGTCTGACTTCACAGGAAGTATGAACAAGGATCTTCAAGGTAAAAAATTACATGTGCAATAATAACTTACAGAAATCAAATTTAAATGTATCTAATTATCAAAGAAGTGTTTAATTAAAACAGTTTATTCAGCAGCTTTGAAGGAAATTAACCTTTCAATTTTTAATTTAACCTAATTTGAAGCCTGGAAAATAAAGTAAGTCAATCAAATCACAACTTTCCATTCCTTTTTATGGAAAGGAAAAAGGAATCAAAAATTACCAATCTGAATTAGCTCTTTTAACAAGTAAATTAAATGGCACTTTTGACAGCACACTGTTTAATATCAAGGCTCCTCATTCAGTTTATATTTTACTGCCTTTTAAAACACCCCTCTGCTTATCATAACATTTACATTGTTAGGTCTTCCTACAGTAATTGGAACCTCACATGAAAATTCAAATAGGATATAAGTTACTTGGAAAAAGTTCTTAGGCAAAGACAGCGTTTTAGTTTGCATAGCTAGATAACATCTACAGTGGAGAAAAACTATTTTGATTTTTTATAACAGACAAGTAGGTCAAGAATTATGGAGTGAGGAAAAGTAGAATAACCCAAACTTCTGACAAACGATAAAGCCTGACAACAAACGGACTAAATTAGGCTATCTGTAAATTAGTTTAAAAATGTATTGCACAGAGCAATCATTGCCACGCAGCTTGGCAGTATATTCGTAGTTAAAAGCCCGTCACCCTTCCTATCAAACTTAATACTGCTGTTCTTTTTCAAACAGTGCTGTCTCGGCTGTGACAAATCATCAACCCAGATACATAATTTATTTAAAAATATTCTTTAGAGTAAACCAGTGTCTTTGATCAGCAATGCCACGCTGAAATTCTGCATAGCAAAACTGGCAGAAAATATAACATACAGTAGCAACAGTTGCTTAATAGAAGAGCAGAAACACGCACCTAGAAGTTTGATGGCATCCTGCACACTTTTCAATGACTATCAAGAYAGCATATGGACAATTACATTATGTCCTGAAAACTTCAGGGAAACGATCAACACTTGTATTGTGTGTTAAGCACTCTGTCTATAGTCAGGAGTTTCCGGACAATGGAAAAGACGAGCAAAATTGATACTGAGCTTRTCAAAAAAACACTAATGTTAAGCATTCATGGAAGAAAAAAAAAAAAAAAAATCCCTCGGCCTATGAAATGCAATGATACTGCTTCTGGTGCTGGAGTCTGCGAGCACCTGGACAGACGTCCCTGCACATTGTCCTTGCTAACCTGCTGTTCTCCCCGTGCAGACCTTTAGAAAGACCTTTGTGCTCAACTCTTGCTGCAATAGAACCTCTATTTTTTATACTAAGCTTTTACCGAAATGAAAAAAAAAAATCATTTTTCTCTCTACCAGAATAAATTTTAAGCAATATATCAATGCACTATTTTATTAGTCATTGTACTAATCTGGCATTGTACTATCATCTTTAAACAAACCAGCAAGTATTTCATCATTAAGAAACAATCTTTGGAGGAAATACTTCATTTCAGATGCCGGGCCAGCCAGTATTTCACACTTTCACTGCAATTGTGAAAAGTCTCCTTGTCTGCAACGAAAGAACATTTTATGGTGTAGAACTGTGAATTTCAAAGGGCAATAATCAGCACATATGAACGAACATACTGGTAGGAGTCATTTTAAACAGATGATGCAGCAGCTGGGTAATTGGCTACCTCATCCCTGCAAATGCAATTCAGTCCTAAGAACTAAAGCCCTGCAATATGTAGCCAAAAGATGGGTGTAACCTATTTCAAATATGTCTATGTGAAACATGGCCAAGATTATAATTTCGATACAGGAATATGTTATTGCTAGCAAAAGTCTTTGGTAAATAATCATCTCATATTAGGGCAATCTGCAGCCTACATTTTTGTATTTGCCTGTAACTGAAAACAGCAAACTGTTTTCTCCAAGTAGACTATTAGACAGTACAGAGATGCAAATCCTCCTAAAACAAAATAGTATTTAAAGTTTAAACTAAGCCCAATATAAGTCCCAAATCCAGACTTTTAAGCTCCTCATCCTCCATATTAATCTTGAACATAGTGCAGTCTTTATTTTACAATAGGATTATTATTTACTATTCATTTACTATTCATCAATGCAGATTTTGCATTAAGCAATCAAGGAAGGAAAATAAGAAGTTAAAGACACAACAAGGGAAAAATCAGAACCAAGACAGCACCAACAAAATCAGTAACGTCTAGAAAACACCTTCTGGAAAGGAAAYTCATTTCCAAGTCACAAAATCGTTGTCAGCAAGCACTGCTTGCTGGAGAAGTACCTACCTCGATTGCTTTACTGACTACTCAGTGCAATGAAGACTGCTTTTGCTAGCAGTTTTATTTTTGACTGAAATGGAGAGGTTTGAGGTATATATAAAACAGAAAGGCAAAGTGAAGGTAATTATATGTAAAACTCATTATGATGGTAAACTTCAAAGGTTACTGACTTAAAGCCAGGAAGTTACCAGCAGGAAGTTAAATTTGCCCTGTCAGACTCTCACATGTAAGCCAGTATTGTAAAGCAGTGTTCCAAAAGAAAACTTAATTAGCCTACTTAAACACACATGTAAGTAAATAACCSTTAGCTACATCACCATACAGTATTTTAACCAGGATTTCTATCTTTGTTAGAATACAGTGTTAGAGGAAGGCTTAATAGCTGTTTAACTAGTATGTTTTTTTCTTCTCCTCATCATCCATTCTTTGATTCACATTCCTAGATTCAGTCTGAGAATTATTAATTTTTCTACTGAATTTATCTACTATGTATAGAATTTATTATCATAAAAAGGGTTTATTATTATTTGGAAAGTGCAGTGAACAATTTTTCATACTAAATACTAACGTTCTTAATCTTGACTACATAAACTCGAAGCCCAAAAGTGTTTCATCTCAAAATACTTTTTTTTTTTTTTTGTTGTTACATTAGAGGTCTCATTTGTTTCTGCTAGAAGTTTGAATGACTAATTCTTTTGCAACTGCAATGCAATGTTCAGCCATGGRTAGATACCTAGAAGATCACTGGAAAGTACAGGCAGACAGGCTGCTTGTGACTCACAGTGACTCTAATGTCAAGAAAAGAATTCATACTCCAAGGTATCTTACAAATGCTTTAGTTAGGAAATCATCTTTGGTGTTTCTATGACCCTCAGCTACTTCCTCTACTCACATTGCTACCTCCTCCAGTAGGGAAATAGAGAGCTCTCCCCAGGCAACAGCTCCCTTGATGTAACCATTCTCACTGAATCCTAGAGCTAAACCATCGTGCAAGTTTGCCAAAAGAATGGGTATCTTGTACAGGTGAACAAATAAATAAAAAGATAAGTACAGATGTGTGGCTGAAGAACCTTTCATAAAGCAAGGAACAGGAATTGAGACAGCACACACTTTTTTTCATACTGTAACTTCTAGTGTTGAGTGCACTATGCTCCAACTCCATCCCTGTAAATAAATATATACCCATCTATACTAGTGTTTTCTTCTATTGATAGAAGAAAATACATCTTGAAGAACTTACAGGCCTTTGGAATTCACGGATAGCAGACTTCAARAGGGGAAAAAAGAAATCTTTCAGCCTGGCCATTGCAATAGCCAACACCTACAGAATGCAGTGTAAAGACACCCGAAATAACGGTTGCAACTCTGTGCCAAGTGAAAAGACYAAGTGGAGCCTCAAAGTGAAACAAAGTGCCCCAACAGCATCCACAATGATTAATAAAAAAAGCAGTAAAAAGAGTAACAAGATAGGCAGTGGAGAAGGTAAGAAATGCTTAAAAACACTGGAACTCTTCTGTAACATACACAGAAAGGACATGCTCATTTATGTAGTTAAACTTTTTACTTACAGATACAAGTGAGGATCAGAGTAAGCAAATGCCTTTATAAAGCATACGGAGATCAAGGTGAATCATCATCCTTTCTCCCCATCACCCCTCACCTTTTTTATTATTATTACAAGATGAAATACAGCAGCAAGAGTTAGGAAATTGCACAAAGTCAGCAGAGCAACAGCAGGGCACTAGCAGCTCAGGGACTCTCTGGCAGGAGAGAAGGGGAGAGAGAGACAGACACAGAGGCACAACCCGCTGCTTTCCAGCGATGAAGCTCCCATGCGGGGCAGGTGCAGCTGCTCCTCAGCAGCATTTCTTGCAAGAAGACAAGTTGTTTCCCCATATTCTGAGCTAAACAAAGCTGCATAAGCCTTCCAGCCAGGAGGGCTGCTGAAGAGAGGCAGCAGGTTTTATCCTGCGATCACAGAGTTGGAGGTCCCTGTAGAAAAGGCCAGGACACCCCTGGGGATGCCCAGGGAGAAGGAGCAGAGGGCAGGGGCTGCTGCCGGCCTCCTGCAGGAAGGTGCTCCCTGTCCTCCACGGGACTTCCCAAATAGCCTCTTTCCCCGGGCCAGCCCACACGGCATCTGTATCCTTGCTGTGACAGAGAGGAAGAGCTGTCAGAAAAGGGACTGAAATAAAACCATCTTTCTGCCAAGAGCACAGCTGCACTAAGAGTTGCTTGGGTTTCGGATTTTGAGGGATGGGGGRAAAAGATGTGAAAGGCTGTACTCTACTCCATTTATCTTCTGATAATCACTTGAAAAAGGGAAAAAGATGCGCGCGCACACACACACACACATATATATACACACATATATAAATATACACATATATATAAGAAATGCACAGTTGAGACCCCAGGAATAGGTAGGCTTTTTTAGCACATTGATGGCTATATAAAGACCAAAGCATGACTGTTCAGGGGAAAAAAATCCTTTGCTCTTTTATCAACTTACAGATATTGTAAGAAAAGCAGCAAATCACACACAAAAATCATCAGGCTTGATTGATGGTTATGGATCATTTGATGGTCACAGCATGCAAAAGGCTATCACTTGTAGGAATAAAGAGGATGGTGACTACAACTGTGAGGTCTAATATTATGACTTTCTACTAAGTTTAAGCAAAATCACAAACTAAATAATCTCCCATTTAAAACATACGAGAAAGAGGAGTTAAATTTTATAAAATTTAAATGGTCAAAAAATGGTCATTTTTACTAGGTCTACTGGCAAATATGGACATTTTTTAAGAGTCTAATTAGAAAAAAAAAGTACAAATCCTGTATCATATATGGTTAGGCTCGCACAATGGTGATAAGCCTTTTATTCAGACTGCTACAGTAATCTAGACATCCAAATGTAAAACATATATGAAGTACAGTTTTAAGCATTAGGTTTTAAATTGTTAAAAAGCAGACTCAGTTGTTAGTTACCAAAATAATTTAGACTTTTTAAACTGATGTTCAACTATGAGATCATTCTGCAATTATTAGAGAAAACTGATGGCTAATTTTGTATCCCCGATCTTTACAGCATTCATGAGCAAGAAATCAGTTCTCATCAACATTGTTCTCTGCAACTTTCTCACACTGAAAGGCAACGCCTTTCAGAGGCTGCAGTTCCAACCACAGGTGAAATACAGGGTGAAGACTCCTTTTAAAAGTAGCTTAGAGTCAGGACGAAGCAATTAAGTGTTCATATTTTGTCCATCATCCTTTTTCGTATCATGGAACTGGAAMGAGAAGTATTTTGATAACTATCACCTTTCCCCCTTACAAGGTAGGGTTGTCTATGCAGAGATTAACAAGGCCATGGCCAAGAGGTTGATAAAACCACGTGCTTTTACTAATGACTCCTTTAATGAACAACCCCTCCCACCAACTCCGCCCACCTCCCCCTCAAAACAAACATATAGACAGAAAAACCTGTCATGAAATGCACAAGATTCACCAGGACAAGTGAACAGGGGCAGTAAATCCTGCTCTGCATTCAGGGCGAATGTACTCCTAAGGATAGAGCCAAATCCTCTCCTCGCTGCCTCCATGCTGGCATATTCCAAGTTATCTTGTGGGTCTTGTTTGCATTGGCTAAGCAACTGCTTGTAGTCCTGAGCACTATGGACAAAACAAACACTGCTCTGCAAATAAAACCGGACCTTCTAACTTCCCAAGGGGGGTGATTTCACTTTCCTCAAAATTGTGAAATACATGGTTATTTTTTTTTTCTTCTTCCTTGTCCCCATGATACCAAGTAAAGTTAAATTGCATTCAAAGCAATGAAAGTTTTTCTTCTTTAGCACAGAGAATGAATACTTGTGGGTGAAAAGAAGTATAGTCTCCCAAGAAAAATAAGTATTTAAATAACTTTAACATCTATCTTGCAGTTTGCAATTTGATTTTACTGCTTGTTACAAAATGTAGGTACAGGGAGCATGGAAACAAAAGGAATAATTARAGGACAATTTTTGAAATCAACCTTAATGATCTCCACATTTGCTCACAGTAAGACACATATACAACTTGAAACAGTCAATTATTATTCTATACTATAGCTCCACTGTTACGTGTGAATAACAAGATATATATTTAATCGCTCCAAGGTAGTCTTCATGCAAAATATTTGATACATTTTACTCCCTCCCTTATGGAATGATTTGGAGCTTTTAAAAATTATTCTCAACAGCCAAGTCCACAGATGTGTTTTTCTTGGAAATGCACTAAGTTGTTTGTTCCAAGATCTACTAACACAGAGCCTACAGTAAAAAAAAAAAAAAAAAAAAAAAGTTGGATGTCCTTATTTTACAAAATATCCAGAGGCTGAAACTTTTGCCTCATTAAAAAGATAAGCAATGTTTGCTCTAGGCAGTCTTCCCTGTCTGAAGATGGGTAGGCATGGAGGGGTTGGAAATAAGAGCTCATTTATTCTGTGTCATAATTGTGCTGAAGCACTACATGGGGGATTCCACAAGGCATCGCTCCATCATATTCTTTAGAGTGCCTAGAATTATTTTTGAAAGACTGCCAAGTAATTCTTTATCTGTTATATATTTTTTTTCCTATCTAATGTAATGACAAGCTTAAGCCAGACTTCTTTAGGTCACAGCTACTATGTTAATTTTTAAAGAATGCATAGTTTCCATTAATCATTTTGCAGACTCTAACAGTAAGAGAGGGCCACACTACACAGAGAATTTTAAGAATGTTGCTTGATGGGGAGTCCTCCTCCTAAAGATTTACCCCCGCCTCCAAAAAAAAAAGAAAAAAAAAAAAAAGAAAAAAAAAGTATAAGAGGGCTTAAAGCACTTTTATATTTTTCTATTTGTCCAGTCCCTTAGCCATATCCAAAAATCTCTCAACGGGAATTCAGCCTTGCATTTTGGGCTTCAATACTTGTCTTAAGTGTCTGTGCTCTTTCCAGCTCCCTCCCTCCCCATGCAACAACGAAAGTTTTAGGTAACAAATCCCACACACTTTCTCAGGGTGTGAACATGTGAAAAAAACTGCCCAAAGGACAGTATTGATCACTAAACAAAATCTGAAGGGAGAGAAGACATTCACATAGACAATAAGAATACTCAGGTTTTTATCAAAACTATCAGCTATTGAAATATTTTAAATCAGTGTAGATTACAGTCCTGATTTGGAACAATTTGTAATTTTTTTACAGGAAATGCTTTCCTTGTAGAGAAACTCTTCCACAGCTGAAGTACCACCCATGCTCTTTTCCTGTGTGCGATCCAAATAGAAACCTGGACTACAAGAGGATTGAAGCTTCCTTCTAGTTTTGACACTCTCTTATTCACTACAGGTTGTCAGTTATATATAAAATTGTCGCTGTAATATTAACTTTTTAATTAAAAACAGTGACAACACAGCCCAACTCTAACATTTTTCTGCAAGGACCTGTTTGCACAAATATATTACAAACCCACAACTAAATCACCATCACGACCCTCACTTCTATGTAGGTAGAAAACTTTCAGCTGGACCTTTATAGGCTGTTAGAAGAACGGCAATAATTTGGTGTAAAGTTGCTTCAGTGCAGCATTAGTGCATGCTTTCTGGGATAATACAATGAAGAGGCAGTCACCTAGGGGATGTTTGGAGACTACTGGAAAGTGTTTTTATTAGCATACTAAAACAAGTATTTTTGAATGCTATGGAATGCATGCAAATGTGGACTTCAAAAGACAGTAATCTGGAATTCTAGTAGCATTCCTGGGAGGAAATCTAGGTGCACTCTTTCTTCGCTAGTCCAATGATTGGCACCTTCAGTTCTCTAGTTTTGTTGCCAAAAAGGAGGAGGTTAAGGAGGGGAATGAAAAGAAAGGTTAAATGGGAAGAGAGCTCTGAGCTCCAAACACACTAGTGCAGGCGCAGAACCAACACAAGAGGAAGCAGCTCTGTAACCACATCCACAACAGGGTCTGAGTCAGGCCTTACATCAGTACTTCAGTGAACATGTTTGTGGGATGTGTTTGTTTATTTAAAAATCACTCCTCAAGTCAAGTAAGACTCAAGTCTCTATGCCTCTCCTCAAAAAAAAAAAAAAAAAAAACCAAAAAAAAAAAAAAAAAACCACACTTACTGGGAATTTAGCAGAGTTCAGCCACATACAAAGTAGGAGAGCACTACACTAAGCAGCCTTGACCACAGGCTGCAATATATTCTTCTGGTTGACCAAAAATATTCTGACACCAAATTGAATACAGACAAGAGCATACGGAGTTCATTAAGGCAGATCCTCCTCAATTCCCTATTTTAAGGCTGGAACAATCCACATCCTCTGTTCTTTAAATTATTCCAGGTTTCCACGGTCTAACAGGCATTTTAATAATGGTGCTTACAGATCAGCACTCTGTATAGCTCAACGAATTACAACAGCCAACATCTTGCATTAAACTTGGGCAGCATTTCTACAGTTGCTTATTTTGCTCTTGCTGTTCCTGAACTTTTTGCAYCTTCCTATTAAGAAGATGGTAAATATTTATTTAGTAAATCTGTTATATAAAAAATAATAAACATTTTCTTGTGCTTATCCCTAAAAGTCCCAAGTTACAGCCTTTTTCTTCTTTGTGCACAGACAGGGAGCACATTTCTTCCACCTAGCCAAAGCATGTGTTTTTTTAAAAGAAATTACTTATTTCTTTTTTTAAACACCTTCTTATTCTCCCTCTGCCACACAACTACCATTTAAAACTCTTACTGAAACCATCTCTTAGGTGCCTAAGGAATCAGCGCTTAAGCATCCCCTCTTTTTCTGCCCAYCCTCCCTGCCAACAGCAAGACCTTCCTTCCAGGGCTGCAAAGCTCCCACGTGCCTGGCGAGAGCCAAGGGCTGAGCTGAGGAGCAAAGGGTGGGCGCCCAGCGCCGCTGGCAGCAGCCCTGCGGGAGGAACCCAAAGATTGCCCGTCCCGCAGGCCCTGGGCYGGGCTGCCCCACGGGGCTCTGCCCCACTGCAGCACAGGCTGCCCCCCACCCAGCAAGAGGCYGTGTGAAGCCACCTGAAGGGCCCAAATCCTGCAAGGGCAGGGAACAGGCTCGACTGCCCCTTGGGATGCAGGCCACGGCCCTAGGAACCTGAGCGTTCCTGCTTCTCCCACACGCCATCTTCCTCTCAATTTTGCCTCCAGGATTGCTCTGCTGTGAGCCACRAACAAGCTGTTTTTACAGCTGTCAGAATTTCAAAAGTGCTTTTTTTTCSCCTTTAACCTTTGATGTATATGCCATATATTGTAAGGAATTAGAAAAAGGAGGGATAAAGGGAAGAAACAAAAACATATTTATTGTACTTGGTCCACAACCTGAACAGGTTGAGTGTGATCTACATTCTGGACATACAAATATTTTAAAGAGAATATGTGCATTTTTAGGATGTTTCAAGTATAGACATTCAAGCATCATTATGGAACTAAAAAGAAAATTTTCATGTAAAAGTTAAATTACAGTCAAGAGCAGGTGCTCTAGAACAGATAAGTAACTATCCATCTGCCAACTTTTGTAAACAAATGCAGCTAAGATTAAACAAATTGAAAAAAAAAACATGATAAAAAAACCCTCCAGCATTTGTACATTAACTATAAGTAGTAAGAGGAATGTTACCAACACCACCACTTCAAAGACTCTGACTTCTATTCTTTTTAAGTTCAAAATGGTTTCCAGATGCTCTCACAAGTTTAGTTTAGAGAGGAAAAATGCATTGTTTTAAAATACTTCCACCGATGCCAATATCTGAACAGATTATAAATTCCTAGGCAGAACTTACAGTGATATTGGAACAATCTATGCCCAAACTGGTACCAGCTCCAATGCAGGATTCTTTAGTAACCTAATTAAAGCTACCCAGTTAAGGACAGAAGCACAGGAACAGCTTACTGGAGAGAAATAGGGAAGAGAACATACAAAGTGACATCTCTTCTACAAAAACAGCTCACACATTCATACTTCCACTGCAGCAAATCTCAAACAACCTACTTGCAGAGTGAACTACCTTGAAGTCCTYGCACAGTCCACACAACAAGAGAAAAAAGTTGATAAGAACTCGGTAAGCAGTCTGCATTTCGTTGGCCCTGCTGCGAGTTGCTTGCATGCCCAGAACTTCCCTCGATCGACTTCACTCTGTTATTTCCAACTTTCTCAACGCCGACTGAACTGAGAGGCAAATGAATGGCTCTAACCCAGTCCAGTGGCCAGGACAAACTAACTGCTGTGCTGCAGCTGCAGGTCTGCAGCAGCCAAGGCCGGTCTCAGTTCCCAGTGCTGTCACCGGGCCCAAACACAAGGTCCCAAGTGCCCTGTTTGCCCCGGCCCCAGCACTCACATGGCACCCCAGAGAGGGCAGCGCTTCCCACTCTGCCCAGCACCCCCAAACAAAGGGGCTGTCGCCAGAGGCCAGGGTGCAGAGACACAGTGCCAGAAGCAGCGGAGCGAGGCTGCACCRACAGGATGGCTGGAAAGGGAAGACAGGGCAGGAGCAGGGCAGCTGGCAGGTCTGCTAARGCTGCAATGGGATCTCTAACTTCTAACACCTAGGCCCATTTTTGTACTTAAAAAAYACTAACAAATTTAAACATAATCATTATTGTTCACCTACTGTGCAAGGGGGTTGGGTTGGGCTAGATGATCTCTAAAAGTCCCTTCCAACCTTAAGAATTCTATGATTCTATATAAACTGGTTTTACAACTTTGACTCTGTTGCAGTTTAAAAAACATGCTCTTTTTAAAAGATGTAACCCATGTCTTTATTTTTTCTTTCACCTAGACTGTTTATGGAGATTAGAGATTCGTAAGTACTTCTCAGAAGTCAGATCTTTTAAACAGTAACCTGTTTTCTTAAAATAGAGAAGGTAAATGAAGTTGTCACTAGTTTGGTTTTGATTACTCAGTGGTCAAAGAAGKTATAATCAGATGTAATAAGAGGAAAAGAGACAGAAAAACAAACAAGGCATAAAGATTCAACATTAAACAGTGTGGCAAACTAAAATCAACAGAAACAACACATTTTACAGGATTTCATTTTAAATGGTTCGACTGTTGTAATTCTCAAGCAGTCGTSGTGTTTGTTTGCAGCTTGTGACATCTCAGGACTCTCTAGCCATTCTCTCTCTCAAGTCATGCCAAAGCTTAAGTTCAACGTTGCAGGTTTTTAAAGTAATATTTTACATTAAATCCATTTTTTTTGCATGTGAATTTATATATTTCTTTTTTTTTTTTTTTTCTCCTCTGAATACATCTACTACCACATCCAAACACTGCTCCTCAACAGTATCAGTTCTGTGCCAGTAACGTTATCTTTCTTACTGTTCTCAATATGGAAAGAAAGCTGAGAACAAAGCCACGCAGCACCATCTACAGAACAAAAGAGACTCCTAATCAGAAATAATTAAAAGCAGCCTACATTAAGCCAAATACAGTCATTCTTCAACTGTCATTTTTGCCCCGTAAGAATTTGCATCTCTTTCTGATATGCTGCCCAAGTTGTCTATATAGGATCAATATTAGGCATGGCACCTCCCAAAAGACACTGTACAGACAAAACAGACATACATAAGATTCCTTACAACACAGTAGGACTTCCAAGGATCTAAAAGAGCTTGCAGGACATGGGCAAAGGATGGGAAGTGAAGCCCAATGGATTAAAAATATTTTGTAGTTAGCAACAACCAAGCCRTAACAGCTAAACCTGAACACACTGTTTTTAATTGACAGACTTAAGAGCTAATTAGTTTCACTAATGTTGCCAAAGGTTCAAGTTAGTGTAGACATTAGCCAAAATAAATACATTACCCAATTATCGCCAATATGGCCACAGCAAAGAGTGTTCTATTTTAAGGACTATTAAGAATATGATAACTGGACAGCATTTAGAATAAAAATATTATTTGAGCAAGCATTTTATATGTTTATCAGTAAGGACTATAACAAAACAAACATGAAATGACAACAAATGGTAATATAATCTATTTTGTGAAAATATGGTAATAAGCTCCTAATTCTTGGGTCAATTAGTTCTCATAATTTTTCAAAACTCCCTGCCAATCCAAAAGCTAAATAAAAAGTAGCTGTGGGTTCTCAATCATTTCTTGATGGCTTCCTAAATAGCATCTGCTCAGTGCTTAAAAAAAAAAAAAAAAAAAAAAAAAGGATTTATAACGGTCACTTTTATATTCAGCCTCACAGCTAAAGTGCATGCTGTGTTTTTTGACTTGTGAATCATCCCAAGGAATAATTCTCGCAGGAAATGATTGATCTCGTGGTGTATGAATATCCTCTTTGGAAACCAAGCACAGCTAAATGAAAGCATCAGCATTTAAAAAGGCGGAGACGGACGAGCACAAGTTTAATCTTCAGTAACCTCGCAAAATCCGGTGGACTCTTCTGTGGTAACAGAAATACATAGGAAGTCAAGATTTTAATTATTAACTTAAGCCTCGATGCACCTGAACACATATAAATAGGTAATGTATAGAAAGGCAATTTAGTAAAAATGGCTTTTTTTCAGACATCTCTGAAGAAATAATGTAAAATAAAAGAAATATTCTGCAACAGAAACCACATCTGATTCAGGAAGTCCTGAACAGAAATGAAAAGAGAGTAACAGACACTAATGGGAGCAATGCCTCAGGTGAAAATATCATACATGCCTGCTCCTTCCTTATCTCTCTCTATATGTGAGGTTACACTTATTCCGGGAGATGAGATACTTGACCTCTGCTCTGACTCACTGTCGCCATTCTTACATTCTTAAGAAAATTCTAGAAGATAAAGTTTAAATTATGTTTAAATTACATGAAACATTAATATTATCCATTAATGGTCTTTCATTTAATCACATAAATAGAATTGTGTATAATAATTCACTGCTTCAGAAATCCTGAAATGACAGTTTCACTGGAGCAAATAATCAGCTAGATCATTTGAGAACAAAGGATTAGTGAAAGCAAGGAAATAGATGCTCACGAGGAAAAAGAACAAAAGAGAAATCAGTAAACGGGAACTTAGAATATCTTTGTTTCCCAATCTTGAAATTTAATCCAACTGAAGGCAAATAAAAGATGATTAAAAGCACTTTGAACACAAAAGAGAATGCATATTTAGATGGCCAAATATTTGAAATTCAATAGAAAGTTTATTAATAATTATTTAAGCATGTCCTTTGAGTGAGCAGTCTTAAGTACACCTGTTTTGAACCATTCAGTGTCTTACTGCTTGCAGACAAGAATGATTAGCTTAATAGGCACATCCTTCATGGGAAGACTAGTACAGTGCCCTGCACACAAAGAAACATCTTAAAGACACCAGGGAATGTCACTGCTTCGATTTTTATAGCATTGAAAAGCTCAATATTGCAGCACTTCCTGGAAAGAGACGGGACTGTAGCAGAACTCAAACCTCATTCGGAATGAATGAGGTTGAGAGTGCTACGAGAGCCAGCAAACCCCTCACAGAGACTTCAGAAGACTCAGTTRTTTGTCAAGGAAAAATCCATTTCAGTCTACTAGAAAAGATCAGAATTTAAAACAAGTTTTCAACTACTAACATTGCCATAGCTTGCTGCTTCTATGTTCCCCATTAACCATGGACCAAAAATGGACCAAGACAGATTTGGGGAGGACTGCAGCTCTTGCAAGTGCCTCAGCTCATAGACAGCGCCAGCGGGTGATGCGGGAGCTCCAAAACACACTGCTCTTAGCTAAGGAAAACCCTGCTTTTTAATAACAATTTCTAAAGGTAAAAGGAGAAAAATAGTGTTAATGAATAGGTCAATTACATTCATAGAGGAAACAACTGTTACATTCTATCAAGTATGTTGCTCAAAGGATGAAATAAGAGGATGTGTTTCATAGTGGTATCTTGCAGGAACAAATACAATTTATCTAAATTGATAYGAAGTAGCACTTCTCTACAAGTCACAAAAGCCACACAACTCAATACTACTAAGAATTAGAATTCTTATTTCCATTTAAATTTTCACCAAACATTAAACAATATCTCACTGGCCCAGACACACAGCTTTTTACTCCTAATGAGTTATAAATAAGAGCTATCCTAGCTTGCACACAAAAAGGTCAATTTGATACAGATGACAGTATAAAGTATTATTTCTTCTGTATTTTTATTGCTTATTTCTAAATTACCTCAGTATATCGCAAAAGCTTCCAGTTAACTTGAAAGGCATTTCTGCAAAACTCTGGTGAGCACCTAATTTTCTAATGTAATCTAAGTGGCACCATCAGTAACAGRAGAGACTTCTCCAGAAAAACTTAAGGGGCATGAAGGGGGGAAACAAAAACCATTTTCCTACTTTATTTGGATGTGTGTATGTGCGTGTGTGCATGTGGACACACACATATATATGCTTACTGTAACCCAGTTTACCTTGATACCGTTTACCTACATGCACCTGCCAAAACAGAAGTGACAAA
>NW_020455508.1:471479-492076 GCF_003342845.1 Nothoprocta perdicaria
AAAAAAAAAAAAAAAAAAAAAAAAAAAAAAAAAAAAGAGCAAAACAATGGAGACAGTGAACATTATAACTGCCAATCTTCTCAGACAGGAATCTATGAATTTAAAGGCTAAATCTTCTTTAAAGCACAACAAAAATGCAGTTATCAATTTCTTCAAAAAACAGAGACCAAAGCTATTTATAAAACAGAAGAAATACTCATTTAACATTAGCCATAAGAACAAAGTGCTTTAATTATTTTGTTTTCTCAGGTTTATACATAACCCTCTTTCTGACCACAATATTCTGCAGTGACACAGAAGASACTCGATTGCTACAGCTGAGCAGACCTGAAGGCTCTTTGCTACCGAAGGAGACACGAACCCTTTGCTACAGGCTGGACACTCCCATTCCCATCCTGTGTGCTTGCTCTGGCACTCCTCTCACCACACAATAAGATAATTCTATTTCCTGAATTCAGAAGAAAAAAAAATGAAGTAAAAAGTTATTTCTCCTGGGTTATTCAACTGAATCAACTATCCATGTGGTTAGACAAGTTCCAGAGCAGTGTCACAGTTCTRTGACAGATTGTTCCATGCTACACCRGAAACACATGAGCRTGGAGAAGAGGGGTAAGATATGAGGATATCAGGTTTGCTAACTTATATAACCTTCAATATTCACCTATTCTCTTAATCCCATCTAAGGGCCTGAATGATACAAAGACACTCGTCAACTTCAGTGATGCAACACTGACTAACTGACTACTTTCCCAAACTCAAGTCTCCCTCTCTCAAAGCTGACATTGGCAGCAGTTGCTTTTTTTTTTTTTTTTTTTGGAAGTCCCTAGAAGCTGCTTCTGACATAACACATGACAAAAAGTATATACATTAATTTAAAACACATGTTTTTTTGAAAAACACCTAAAATCTGTATTATAAAGGTCATATAATTTCTAACTAAAGACAGCTCTAAAATGAAAACAGCTTTCCAAGTTTTATAGGATAGAGGCTAAAAAACTAAATTATATGGGGGGCGGAGGAAAAAAACAAGCCTTTGCAATTTCTTTTAATATTTTCTGTATGCTTATAACTGTACAAGAGACAGGGATCCATAAAGCTGTTTAAGCCAATGGCTGGCAGCCTCCACCCACTCTTGCTCACATTTAGCCCGTGCTGAGGCTAAGCGACCACACGCTGCCTTTCCCTGGACACCTGCCCCGTTCAATGGAGAGGATGCTCTGCGAGCCAGGGAAGCGGGAGCCTGGGCAGCAAGGGGAGCTACTCCACTGAAGATGGGCAGTAAGCGAGGCAAGGAGCTGACAGAGGAGGCACCATGGTCAGCAGCGTAACATAACAAACATGGACAGGGAATAAAGGTCAAAGGAAGGACCCTCAAAGGTTCATTGTGCCCTGTCACTGTAAACCTCTAGCTGTTGGAGGAGGAGGATGTACTCACGTAACGCCAGCTCCCGGTCACCAAATCAAAAGCTCCATCCTCCACTAAGAACTTTCTTCGCTCAAATTTCAAGCAGGAGCAGAAGCTCCCRGGTGCTGCCCTACCCATTTTTACTACATCACATACTGAGTTCTTCAAAGCGGGGGAAGTGTCGGCCTTTTTTCATTATTTACAACCTCACACATTCTAGAAGTAGATATGAAAATTTCTACAAGCTTGATATCTAAACACATTCAACACCTGCTTCCCCTGTTAAATTTCTTTAAGCAAAAGCAGAATTTCACAGATATTCTTGGCTTTCTGAATAACAAAGTAATGTTCCACCTCCCTTTGATTCTGCTTGCCAAAGCCAAGAAAGGCAGTGGTTCAAGGAAATTGTCTTTTTAGAGATTCAAGGATGTACCAGGTATGGTGTCCATTTAAATTAAATACATTTTATCTGCATTTCAAAGAACTGGAAACGGGACCTCGAAATCAATTTCTGCAGCTATTTGTGGTTTAGGCTTTGTTCCAGTTGCTCAAGGAAGCTTCCTTGTTCCTATCTGTAAGCGAATATGGACCTCTCCAGCTCACCTTAAGGAAACCAGCTTTTCTCTGGACTGTATAAGCATAAAATTATCAAGAGAAGGGATGAAGGGATTTGTTAAARAATTTCTCCTGACAGGTCTATTACACCTAATGAAGCACAAGGTAGTGAGAACCTATTCTGATTTGCAAAAGCCAGCCTGATTTGATACGGGAGAGGGTCACCTGCAGGATAGTTGGCTACAGATATCAAAGAAAATGCAATACCAGGATAAGAATGTTTGGTAATAACTTTCACATCAAAATTGTCTCCTTAAATGCATATAAAAAAAATATCTGATTCATTACAAATCATTTTTAGAGAGTTCATTAACTAGAGAAAAAGTCCTATGTCCTGCTTTTGACAAAATGCTCTGCATACTCACATCTCTCCACTCTGACATTCAAACCAAAAACAAAACAAAACATATTTATATAAGAGTAAGGAAGAACTTGGAAGATCAGAAAGGGAGGGAAAATTCTTAAATGTATTTATGTTTAACCTTCCCTCCTCCCCTTGTACAAAATAAATGTTAGGATCGTTCATACCGAGAGAGCTCAGTTCCAGCCATACTCCCCAGCATCTGCACACAAAATAACGCCCAGAGGAAATTAATCACAGGAAATCACAGCATACTCCATCACACACGCGTTCGGTTTGCAGAAGTCATCCTGCCCCACATACCATTCTGGAGATGAGCAGACGGGCTAATAGGCGGCTCAGCTTAAAATAATAACAGCGCTAAGAGGACAGGCGTTTAGCGCGGCCGCGGAGGCTGCCGCCCGCCGCGCCGCCCTCCCCGCGCCCCTGCCCCGCCGGCAGCAGCAGCAGCAGCAGCAGCAGCAGCAGCAGCAGCAGCGGCCGCCGCCGCCGCCGCCGCCGCGCCGGGCTCGCCGGGGGCTCCGCAGCGCGCTCGCCGCCAGGCCGCGGGCACAAAGCGCGCCCGGCGCCGCCTCCCGCCGGGCAGGCAGGCGCAGCCAGTGCGCAAAGACGCAGAAATAGATAAATAAATAAGCAAACGCGGGAGCGCGCGCTGCTCTGCGCGCGCCCGAGGCGCTGCGGGGCGCGCCGCGGCACCCGCTTTGTCGCCTGCGCAACGCGAGGGGCGGCAGCGGCAACGGCCCCGCCGCCGCGGCCCGCGCCAACGCCGCTCTTCCACGGGGGCGGAAACGCCGCATGTCAAACGAACGCCGTGGGGCATTTTTCAAACGCGGAGAAACGCACGGCGTTGCGAGCAGCGCTGCGGGGGCGGTTTCTGAGACAGGGGCGGCAGGCAAAGCGAAACAGCACGAGCAGACAAAAAGCCCAAGCCGCGGTGGAAGGGTCTCCGCGGGGGGCGGAAACCCTCCGCGGGAGGGCACGGTGGGGAGGACGCGGGCGGGGGCGCGCGGCGGCGGCGGCACCGGCACCACCGCCGGGAGGCTGCCTCGCGGGCTCGGAAGGGCAGCGAAGGCGGCAGCGGCGGCGCGGAGCGGAGCGGGCACAATGGGCGGCGGCGGCGGGCGATGGATGGCGGGCGGGCTAACGGCGGCCCCGCTCCGGCCCGGCTCGCGCCCCCGGCCCGCACTCACCCCTCCTGGGAGGCCGGTGCCCGGTGGTGCCGCGGCGCTCACTGAGCCGGCACCGCGGCGCGGCACGACGCGGCGCTCGGGTCCCTCTGGCAACCGCCCTAACGTTATTCCCTGCACATAGCGGCTAACGGGCAGAGCGGGGCGCGGCACTGCGCACGCGCCGCCCGAACGCACACAATGACACGGGGGGGGGCGGCGGGAGGCCAGCGCGCAGGCGTCAACGGCGAGCGGCGCAGGGAGCCAGCTGCGCATGCGCCAGCTTCGGACAATAGGAGAGCGAAGGCGCTGTCCGCACCGCCTGGCGGGCGCCCAGTGCGCACGCGCCGAATTACAGCGTAGCGCTCCCCTCCCCCCAGCCCATCGCGTCTCCCCTCCAGCCGCGGCGGAGCCGGGAGCGCGGGCGGAAGAGTGCCCAGTGCGCACGCGCGAGAGCAGCTGCGAGCCACAACAAAGAGCCAGGCCGCCTATAGGGACTTCAGCTCCCAGGGTGCACTGCGCGCCGCGCTGCTTGCTGGGGCTTGTAGTCTCTCTTCCTGCCCTGTGTAACCAGCGGCGCGGCCGTTGGCGGGTGGCAACGGTTGAGGCCGTGGGGCCGCCGCGCACTGTGGGAGTCGTAGTTCTGCCGTGACTGACCGCGACGTGGGGGGCCGGACGGCGCGCGGCCTCCTCATGCGGGCTCCCTGCGGCGAGCCCGCCCTGCACGAGTCCCTGGAGCGCTACCAGCGGCGCCTCCGAGGTGAGGGGCGCCGGCGCGGGGCCACCGCGGGGCTCCCGGCACCGGAGCGGCGGCGCTCGGGGAGCGGCGGGAGCCCCGCTCCGCAGCGCCCGCTCCCCTGATCCGCCCGGGACCCCTGGGCGCAAAGTTAGAGCGGCAACTGCGGGCTCGGGCAGCCCGAGGGAAACTAAACCTAAAGTGTGTGTGTGAGAGAGAGAGACTGCCCGGCTTTCCGTTTATTTATTCGTTTGTTTGTTCCTTCCGAAAAGTGCTCTCTGGAGTTGCAGCTCCTATTTAAAAAAAAAAAAAAAAAAATCAGAATACATCTGAAAATACAGCGTCTGGCAACGCTGCACGGGGGCTCCCCTGCGTCCGCGCGGCTGCGTTAGCTGCCGCCGTTCCTTCGGCAGGTTGCGGTGCCCGTGGCGGTGCCCGCGGGCGCTCGCTGCTCCGCCGCGCGCTCTGCCCGAGCCGGCGGGCAGCTCCCGCACCCGGAACGCAGGGGCTGCCCCCCGAGGGCTTGCTCGTGGCCTTGGCTTTGCTGGGGCTGCTGCCCCTTTTCAGCTTTCCCTTGGTTTGTGCACGGTGCTCKGCTTTCTTTGCCCGGTGAAATGCTAGTTACCGCCAAGCACACCTTGTTACAAGAAGAGGGGAAAGTATTCTCACGAGAACAATGAGCATATCTTTAGTAGCTGCCCAATGCTTTATTTTTAGTGAATACGTCAAGCTTCTTCCTCAAAATAGGAAGTTATCTGTCCTGAGAGTGTATCTTGCTTTGTTCCTGAAAACAGGGCTTTGAGGAATCATGTTGAGTAACTTTTTCTGTAGCATAAATAAACGTRTAAGTGTTATTTAGGAGCAACAGGTAGAACAGTTAAAAGCAGAGAAATCAGAACGTGTCTTGAGATGTGTAGAGTCCATTTGTGCTATGTAAAAGTGATGAATTAAAAAATAAGAATTGCCATACATAACTCAATTTAGAAGACTTTTTTTTTTCTTCTCATTCTTATGATATGAATGACTTTCTATTCAATTCTTCAAGAATAAAGCTTTGCATGTGATGCTGCCAGATGGGCTGAATAATCAGAGTTTTTGTTGTTGTTTCTTTAAGCCTACAGTTGAGCAGCCATGGTATTGCTGCTCTGAAAATCATCTGATGGCATAATGTTTCTGCTTTTTTAAAGAGGTTTCCATGCCTAGAGGGATAGCATTGTTTAAAAAACATCTATATTTTGGTATATAAATGGTCTTTTGTCTGTGTGTAATTTGGTAAGGACTTCCGAGTTCATTTGTTTATTCAGACCACTCTTGTTTTGAAAATATCCTTTGCAATGCTTGGCAATAGAGCCCAGATTTTTTGCCTTTTGTCTTAGGTCCTTTATACGTTTCAGTTGCTCTAAGAGAGTTTCTAGAAAAGCTACTGGGGTGATGGGGAATTCTTAATATCTTCATAGTTAGGTAGCCTTTTGATATATGGAGTTGAAGTATGTCTTAGTATCTCGTTAGGTGGATACTGCAAGTGACTTTTACCTTTCAGGAACTTCAAAGGGCCTTTTGCAAGAATGTTGCAGCTTGGGCCCTTTCACTGTACACAAACAGTAGCGTTAAAGCTGCCCATTCAATCTTCATTTTTTCCCATTTCCTGTTTTTGCTGTGGTTCTGTTGCATTGGATTGGTTACAGTTTTTACGTCACCTCAGAACTTTGGGCCTTCTGGTGGCTATTTCTGTCCGGTTTCCACATTATGCTGGGAAACATGGGACCTTTTTCCATGCTGTGCAGATAGAACTAATCCCATAGCCTCAGGAGCTCCTTTTGGTGAGTAGAGATCAGTAGGGTCACACTGCAAACATAACTCAGYGCAGGGGAGTGTCACACAGGCTCCAGGAAGTTTCCCAACCAACCTGTTTGTTTCTTAGTAATGAACGATTTTTAACGCTGTTGACCTCTAAAACATTCCTCACATTGTTAGCACCAGCAGCAGTTGATTTACTGAGGATTATTATAGGCCATTATTACTTCATGAGTTGCTGTAACCAACTCCTTAGAAATTCTTTCTTTTTTTTTTTTTAAATATAATTATACAGTTTGAGACTTTTCTGCAAATTCATATAATTCCAGTCTGGGTTCTGGGATTTTAGGTAGCAAGCCTTCATCATGATTTGGTATTTTTGACACGYGACATTCTTAAACTGCTTATAATGCTTGACCTTGACTGGGTGCAGGTGGATGCATAGCAGCAGATTCTCCTCATCCTTCCTGGAGATCAGAAGAACCATTTTGTGGTCTTCTTCATTGTGCTGGAAGGTTGTGTAAGTTCTCAAGAGCACATTATTTACTCTTTATTTRTTAGTGTTATATACAGTCCTCTGCTGGAAAGGGAGGTCCCTTAGGACATACTCACGATGTCCCAGTGTGCGCTAGGTTCCAGTRAACATAAGCAGGTGGTCAGAGAACAGAAAGAGACTAGAAGTCCTGACCAAGTAATAACTGGACTTAAAGTCAACAGAGGTTTCTGATGAAATAGCAAGGATCCTATAACAACACTCTTGAATAGTCTAGACTTTAAGGACTTTAGTGATTGTAATATAGAGTTAAGAGAGTGGTATTTGTACAGTTTTTGTTATTATGTGTAGATTTTCACACAAGCAGCAATAGCCTCCTTTTACAGCTGCTAAATGGGTATCAGTGGGTTAAAATAGTCTGTTTCTCACATAACGCAAAGGAAATATGAAGACAGAAGAGTCAAATAAGTGAATCAGTAACTCACAGTTTTGTGATATCTGTTTGCTAAACGCATCTCCTGGCCTTTTGAGGTTGGTGAATCAGCTCTTAATCATTCATTGCCATCATTGAATGTTCTTCCAGCAGCAGAGGCTCTAACTGRTAGGAATCCTTCAGTCTCAAAACTGCTGTGTGCTGTGTAAGTCATAGGCATACCTGGCATTGGCAGCCAATATTAGTAGAAAGGTAAGTAAACAAACTCCAAGAAGAACCAAAACACAGTAAAAACTAAGGAGATTTTCAGCTTGTTTGCAGGTTTCTAGGTTGGAACTTGGTAATGAAATCCCATTACGAGCAACACCTGTTCACTTGCTGCCCAGTGCTCCTCGAATGGGAAGAGCAAATGGGTTACAGCTAGCACATGGTAATATATATTTTAAATTAAGTGAGTGAGTGGAAATATTGTTACTGAAGGCCAGGTTTTGGTGAAAATCTCTGCAGTAGTAGAGCTGCAAATATTTCAGTGGAGTTAACTGGGTTTCTGGTTTTTTGTCCAAACAAAAAGTTACGTTGTTGAATACCTCACGTTTCCAGATAACTAGGTAGTACAACTCTTCTGTGTAGGCTGCATGTTTTTCTTTGGTATTTTTAAATAATAGGCTAAAATGTTACCCATACAGAAGTACGTTATGCAGTCCTTTAGGCTCCCAAGTGCCAATAAAAACAAGGTCAGACCTGAAGTACTTTTGGACAGTAAAAAGCTCTTTAAATGCCGTTGTTGTTGTTTAGTTTTATTTTAACTGGTGTGATTATGTCTTCTGTTTGCCTCTTATTTTGTCTTTTTTTCTTATTTTATTTTTAATCCCAGTAGAATTGCAGTAATTCCTTCCTCTCTGTCTTTTTGGGACCATTTTCTGTTTGGGAACCATGGTATAAGAGCAAATGAGCTCTTTGTGTTTATAGCCGTGAGTCCCAGTAGTCCTCCTGTGAACTTTATTAGGACTAGACCAGTAACCTTAGCTGATAGAATCATGGTAACCTTTTCATACAGCTGCAGTTTGTTTTCCTTCAATCTCTGTTGCTTAACACTTCTCTCCTACAAGCTGGAATTCTTTTCCCTGTCTTTCAGGCAATTCTGTTGTTTTGAGGAACTGCTTCCTTTGCTCAGCTCTCTGCTAGCTCTCAGTATTTTTTGTGGCATTTCTGAGTTCATGAATGAGGTGGCTTTGGTGCTTTCTTTTAAGGGAGTCCTCTTTGTAGACAGTCTTGGGCAGTGTCTGAAAAAAGAGTCTTCTGTTTAGGTTACGCAAACACAGTTCAATGCTTCCTCTGTTTTTTCTGTTTTCGCTSTTCTCACAATTCCACCCCCCTGCTTCAGAGCTGATTATCACCTCTTTGAACATGCAGCATCCTCTTCCATCATGTATTTTACTTCAAATTATTCCGACTTTCGCCTATAATTTGATCTTTTCTATTGTTATTGGTTAACAGAATGAATCAGCTAATGTGTTTCTAATGTAACAGACATACTGTTCTTAGCAGTAGAAGTGACATTCCCAACCAGAAAAAATCCCTATTACCGTCAAGATGCTTTTTAGAAAAGCAATGCCTATAATATACTTAAAATATGTATTTTCATGGTGTAATACTTAAATTTTGTAGTTACAAAAAAAATAAGTACAGTCATAGAATCCGTAAGGTTGGAAGGGACCTTTAGAGATCATCTAGTCCAACCCCCTGCACATGCAGGGTCACCTAGAGCACATGGCACAGGATTGTGTCCAACGGGGTTTGAAGTCCTCCAGAGAAGGAGACTCCACAACCTCTATGCCAGGTTGCCACAACCTCCAGGTTCCAGGACTCTGTCACCCTCACTGTTAAGAATTTCTTCCTTAAGTTCCTGGGGAACTTTTGGTGCTTCAGTTTGTGGCCGTTTCCTCTAGTCCTGTCGCTGGCCACCACTGGAAAGATGCCGGCCCATTCTTCTCACTGCCTCCCTTGAGGGTTTTATAGACACTGGTTAGATCCYCTCTCAACCTTCTCTTCAGGCTGAATAGGCCCAGCTCTCTCAGCCTAAAAATAGAAACAATAACATGAATTACCAATACTTATTTCAGGACATAGAGTTATCTTTATTCAGTGTGTAGAATATATGTTGTTATGTGCTTTTTTTAAATGTTAATTGGTGTTTAAGTCTAAAACATTATGCATAAATTAATGTAGCCAAAAGCTTTAGCTAAAGTGGCATGAACCAGATTCTGGTTAAAGGAGCTGTTTGCTTCTGTCATTGGAATAATAAGCAATACATTGCTTTCTTTCAGCCATTTATGTCATTCCTGAGGCACTACATAGTATTTTTGTCCCATATGGAAAGTACAGTGCTCCTGTGATTCTTATTCAATAGTTGAAAAATGACAAGGTTTTGATGGAGCAGTTAGACTTTTCCTATTTATTTATATCCATGAGTTTTTGTTACTGTTTTGTCACTTAACAGCAGCAGCTGAGATCCTTTTAAACACTGGGCTATCAATGCATTGGACGTTTGTTTGTTTTCTTGATGTTTTAATCCTGAGAAGTCCAGCTTTATCCATATTCTTAGGTTTACCTGTATAAGACATGAGTGGAGCTCTTGTACAACAGAAACATGTTAAGATTGTGCTTGTATAGGCTACTTAGGACACAGAGAAGGAGAAYAAAGGAGAGTAAATTGTAGGTATGCAAATTATAGCACTACATATAAGTAGTTTTCTGCATTACATTTGCAATGAGGCTTAGTTTCTATAAAAGGTACAATTACAGTAACAGTCTAACCAGCATAATTGGCTTAAATAKGGGGGCACTTGAAAATTAGTGACTTTGAATTTATTATGAGATCATCATATTGCCTTTTAATAAAGRCTCTTTGATGCCTATCGGTTGGCATTCAAAGAGGTTCTTTTTGCTTCTTTCAGATTTAAAAAGGGTATATTTGCATTGGTAGGAGCAACACAGGTAGCTCGGCTATGTAATATTTCATTAACTCCTTATTTAGAAAGTTTTGTAATCTACTTTTCCTTTCTACGGATCCAGTTCATCTCTTACTGATGTAGCTGCCAGGTCCTCTCTGCCTAGGGAATCCTAAGCACAGATATTGGAAGCTCCAACCTCCCATGCTGGCAGGTTGGTGAGCTCTCGTAGCAGCTGCTGTAGTTTGGAAACCGTCAGGCTTTCAAGAGACTTTGGCCAAATTTTGAGGCAGCTTTCAAAAATATGGTAGCTTTGTTGTGGAGGTGGGAAAGTTTGGTCAAGAAAAGTGGATGTTGGTAAGACATGGATGATGCTTTTAATGTGCTTCGTTCCTACTGCTGCGCAAAATATTGCAGGAAGAGAGCACAGCATCTTCAAATCTCTTATCTCTGAGGCTAAAGTGGAAGCATGGAGTTCAGGAGCTATCCTGCTGTATTCCATCTGCAAAGAGGGAGTTCATCACTGAGTATAGAGCGTAAAAGCAAATATTCAGCCTCTCAGGATCTCTGAAGCCTATAGTGAAAGATATATAACGACAATTTTCTGCTCTTGGATGACTGACCACTTAAATACCTTAGCTGGTATCAAACTACTTTTGGCTTCAACTAGTTGCAACATAGTTTGAAAAATATGTAAGATATTGCATTAGAGAGAAACTTGCAGCATTTCTTGGTTAACTCTCCCACTCCAACAGCGTCCAAGAACTCAAGATTGGATGAACAACTTCAGGATGCTGATTAGTCAGCAGGAGTAGCTTAGCTAAAAGCTTCTTTATTTCTTTCATGAGTCATTGCTTCTTGAAATATATTAATAACTTTGCTGTCTTAAGTATTTAAAGTGTGTTTTTTAATGCATTTTTTTATATAAGCTCAGTTAAAGGATAGAGTAGCTGAAAATCGAAGAGGTTATGCTAGTGCTAAGTTATGCTATGCTAGTGACTGGCCTTTAAGAATGGGTACTGAAATTTAATACAATGTGAGAAGTRGGTCAGGGTTTGATTAAAAGTTAGTACTGCTAAAAATCAACACAGAGAGAGATGGCATTCTGGACTATAAACTGTCTTAAATTTTATTTCTTTGTGTGTTTTTTCTGAACTATTGATGAGTTGTAACCAATTGGAGAAAAAGAATGAGAAAGACTGTTAAATCCAACAGAAGTGGAAAAAAAAAGGAGGAAAAATAAATATTTTTCCAACTTTAGTAGAGATTTTGTGAAATTCCAAAGGGCAGGTAAAGTGAGGGCCCAAATACCTGCCCAACTTTTATTCCTTGACTTGAGCTGCTACTCCTCTTTCCAAGTGTGAAAAAGGGAACTATTGTCACTTTTAGGCCTCAGAGTCTAACATCTGCTTCTGGTTGTCTTCTGAGTTCTAGCTAGCAAATGCGTAACTCATTTTTCACTTTCTTTTTTTTCCCTCTGTGAGGAAAAAAAATATTTTTAGTTAATTGTTATTTATACATAACTATAAATATACAGATTACGAGCATGTAAGAATAAATGAAGGACTTGTATGCTGTAAAAATTTGCTGTTTTTTTCCAACTGTGGCAGTTGCTCCGATAACAGATTGGACATCTGTTAACGTTAACATCTCTCCCTACAAACCTTGTCTCACGAGTGATATTTCTGTTCTGTGGGGATTTGCACCTGAATGTTTCATATACAGTAGTCTTGAGGTAGAATAAACTTGTAAAGAATTGAACGATGATTTAAGGAAACAGCAATGATTTTATACTTTAGAAGTTGAGGCGTAGGTATTTTGTTTTAATTATTACTAACTGTTCACAAAATTTTCTAAATGAGGATAGTTTTGCTCTAGTCACAAAAGACATAAAAGAAATGTTGTTTTAGATTCCTGATGAAGAGGCTGTGAATTGTGATGGGGCAGTGTCTRTCTGAGAATTTATGCTCCTTGACTGATATATGGATTATTTTCTTAGGTCGCTTGGCATTACAGTAGAATTTCAAAATCCTGCTTTGCTAAATGCTGCCTAAAGCCATATATGTTCTGTAGTAATGTAGTCACTGCTCTAAGTCTGTCCTAGTCTAGTCAGTATTTTAACTGCTTAAAGGGGAGAAGAATTGAATACTTGTCCTCCAACTTCTTATTTATAAATAGAGATGAGTAATGAGTGAATTGCCTCTGGAGTGAACTGCCTTCATTATTTTCTAAAACTGAGCCCATATTTTCAGACTCCCAATTTGCTCATTATCTCTCAGCTGCAGATTTCTCAAATGTCTGTTTTATGTCAGCTGCATCGGAGTGATGCAGCATTTATATCTCTGTATTTATGGTTAGAAAGTTTCCCATTCTTTCATGAATAAAATGAGAAAAAAAGGTATATATGAAAGGAATACAATAACAGTCTTTCCTCATTTTCCGTATGTCACCTCTGAGTTACTTCGTGAATTCTTGAAAGACTTTCAGAAGTCTTCTAGATTTCAGCCTAGCAGGGAGGGGTTCTGTTTTGCTAGATGAATTTATGCAAAGTGTCTTATTACAACTCAGAAATGCTGCCCATCCCACACACCAAACTAAATAGATTGAAAGCTATTATTTTGCTTGAAAAGCAATGAGGCTTTATATGCTAGGAAATAATTTAGGATCAAGTGTATGACTAGTATTTGAAGCTTCTACTGGGAACTTCTAATAGTAGCTCCCTGCACTGCTGTAGAACCCTAAAGTATAACCAGGCCAAGATGCTATTTGTAATTTGTCCTTTAAAACAATAAGAAGTGGTTCTACTGTAAATTATGGCATATAGCAGTTTTGGCTATTTGTATTATGTAATTGCTTCCAGTGGCTGGGTTGGATTAAACAGTCAAGCTAGATAGATGCTGAAAAAATGTATAAATTTTCAGCATATATATATATACACATACATTATATATATACACAATTTCAACATATTTAGAATATCTATTAGTAAATACTTTTTTTTTCTTTTCTTGTGGCAAATGATGTGGTTGCCTGCAGAGCGTGCTAGTGAAAGTATCCATCAACTGAAATATGCCTTAGAGGAAAGACAGTTTGCAACGGGTGAGAGTGAAGCTGGATTTGATCAGTCTTCTCTGGACAGAGGAGATGAGAGAGAGAATTCAGCGTGGCAGGAGCTGCAGCACAGTCATGCAGGTAAGATTATTCTGAAAGCAAATAGTTTCAGGAATGTTATAAATAATATTTCCTTTCAAACAAGAAAGACTTTTGATTATTAATTAGTTTTTCTTTTTTTACTCTCTTCATAGTTAATCAGCTTAAAGCTTTGCTGCAAAATCAGGAAAGACTGGAGAGTGAAGCCTCCCCGTTGAGGAAGATGTCCTTCTCTGTATGTATTTCTGCTTCATTTCTTTGTGTTATTTGAATGAACAGCATATATGCTACTCTCTGAAGTATGAAAGTGAAGAATGAGATTATTTTAATCTCTCTGAATGTAGAAGTTCCTCAAGGAGGTAGCCAGAACTGAATATGCTTATGACCACAGCAGAAAAACAAGGAGTTCCTCAATACAGCATTTAGACTTGTCGTCTTTTAAATGGAAGATTAGAAGATCACATTACTTTTCTCCTTATCTTCTCTCCACCCAAAGTCCATCCTTTTGGTTTTGGAAACATTTGAGACTGACTGCAAAGACAGATTTCTGTAAAATTAGCCTGTCTTTGCTGATCTTTAGCACTCTACTTTGAGGATGCGGAGAGGCTTTCTTTACACTGTAACATACCTTTTCTCCAGAGGATTGGAGAGGTCTCTATAACAGTTTCTGTAGCTTTTTACTAAAATGCAGTGATTCTCTGGCAAAAATAATTACATGGCAGGGGTACCCTTACACAGTGTAAAGGTGTAGATCTTGGTGCAGATCCTCTTTCTTGCAGAGGATCTGCACCAAAATAGACCAAGGAAGAGTAACAGAACTGTCCAATCTGGTGGTTGTTCTGTATCTCTCCAGGAAAAAGAATTGAAGACATTGTTCCCATGGCCTTCGTTTACTGGTTTGGTTTATACTAAGCAGTGCCAGTGACTCTTCCCTGCCAAAAATGAGCTAGTAGTAGAACAATTTGAAGCCCACGTCCCCAAGTGGCTCTCAGCTACCTTAGTGCACCCAGCATAGGTTCCCCACACCTTCAGTCCATGCGGAGCCCTTGTGACTGCCTCCCGTTGGGTCTTGCCAGTTTGTAGGCAAGACTGCCTGGTTGAAAATGTCCTCAATTCCTAGGGTTTGGAGGTTTTGAATTGTGAGGCACTCTGAAATGCAATTTATTTGTGGTGGCAAAAACATTTGTTGTTGTGTAGAAAACAAGTTTCTAAAGCTGCCAAGCATTTGCATTTCATAAAACTCCCATGTTTACATGGGAAACTTCTGGATATTAGGCATGCAAATATGAACAGTGTTCCTGAGACTTCTGTTGTTTCATATTGATTGCGTGTATTTTTCAGTTCTGAAGTTTGGTTCTTTAAAACTTKGGTTGGCTTAAATATTTTCCTCTCTAGCCTCTTACTATTTCACCCTCTAATGCATGTTATTTTGAGCTGTAATTAGAATATTAAGCATCTGTTCCCTAATTAAGAGACAACAATTGTGTAATGAAAATAAAAGACAACAAATTATCTAACTGTCATTTGCTCTATGAAAGGGCAAATGTAGACATCTTAAATAAAGAAATATCATAGTGATAACGTTATAAATTGTCTTAAGTCTTCCTTTCTTCTTCTGTCAAGAAAATATACATTAACTCGGTTCCCTTTAGTGAAATCATTTCTCTTATCACTGCTGGCATATGTTACACCAATAGAAAGGTTCTCATGTTAAATGTTTGTTCTGTTTCTTGATGAAATATTATTTGAATATAATTCTCAATATTTGAATATAATTGGAGTTTTTCCTCCTGCTTTTTTTTTTTTTTTTTTTTTTTTTTGTCAATGAATAGTTGGAGCTGCTAGCCAAAAAGTATCCATAACACTCTCAGAAAGCAGTGAGGGATGAGAGGGAGCTGGAGGAATAGAATACAAATATTTTGGAAGTACATTACATGTATACTAACAAGTATGTTCTGCTTCTTAAAGCTGTGTATAAACTAGTTGAGATTAATATTCACTAAAGCAGGGTGAATTCAGATTTGATGGAGCTTGGAGTTTACGTGTTGTGGGCCCTGGTGGGGTTCACTGAAAAGTCAGAATCGATTCTAGGACTGCTTTTCTTGGATAGTCCTGGATATTCACTCAGGTGTCTCCTCAGTTGCTCCTCACTGAGGCAGACGGACAGTTATGTCAAATGTAGAGCTGAGAGAGAGAGAGAATGTGTTTTTGTTTATTCGCTGCTTTCTTCTGGATTTTGAACAAGTATAGTGTTGAATGGGTCTGTCAGCATGGAAAATAATTCCTATTTCAGTGGTAGTTTTGCACTAAATCCAAAACTTTGATTGGAAGTGGTTAAATAATTACTTCCAACTGCCTTGTTTGTTCGCTGTGTTTGTCTTCATTTTTTTGTTATTATAATGAGAATTTTCTTAGGGTTTTTGTTTTAAATACAAAAAAAAAAAAGATATCCAGGGATTTACAGCATAGAGTAGATGGATTTGTTTATTTATGAATCATGTTCATAAACATTTTCAGACAATTGTCAAATATACTTCTCGTATCCATCTTCAGTGAGGAAAGGCTGGCATGTTAACGTTTTTATCAGTCTGGTTTCTTCTATAACATTCAAACAGTTTAAATTATTTTGAACTGATCATAAAATAACATACATCTATGTAGTCAAAATTTATATGAGATAGAATATGATAGGTTTGTATTGTTTTCAAACTAGTACCAAGAGGTTTGTCTCTTCATCCAGAATAGTAAACTAATATTAGAAATATAACTTGTTTGTGAGAGGCCCTTATTATCAAACTTTCTATACACTTCATACCTTTATTAGTGATTAATATGAAGAAGGGCACTTCAAACTATGACAAATGTCTGACAAACCAATAAAATGGTGGAAAATATATATATATATATATTCAACTTTAAATTTGTGTCCCAATTTCACTATCTCAATTCAATGTTGTTGGTTTTGTTGTTGTTTCTTTATTTTTTAACAGAGGAAGACTTGAGGGTTTGCACTGATCAGCTTTCTTTAGCTTCAGGAATCAAAGCAATTCAAATATGTCAGCTAGCATTAAAATGCACCTACAGGGTTCTTTTAGCAGATGAAGTCTGTCAGGGTGAAATATCAAACTAGGGTACAAAACAACGCTGAAAGAAATAATTAGGCTTTGATGGGAACCCTTTAATTGATTATAAAGGTATAATATCCATTAAATGTCTTTGTTATTCAAAGATGGTTTCATTGTAGATCGGCATCTTTATGTTTTATATTGTTACCATATTAGAATTATTGTTAAGGTATATCACTGTTGTATCTAACCAATTTATTATAATTATATAATTAATTATATATTATAGTATATTTATACACCTTATATGTGAGTGTGTATATATTAAGTATTCACTCTTAGTCCTTTCTATTAGACTAAGAAGGAATTTTATTATTATAATCAAACAGAGGCTGTAGTTTTTCTGAGACCATTTGAATTGAGATTTTTAAGGATAGATTTATTTTCATTCTTATTTCATTTTTACTGTTTTCTTAGGAGTAAACACTTTAAAGTTATTGAGATAGTGCGTTGACCGAATTTGGTGACAAGTTTAATCTCTGTTAAATCCTATTTAACAAAATAGGAATTTTGCTTAAATCTCCTTAAATCCTATTTAACAGAAAAAAAAAGGCAGAGGGTTAGTTCTTTATCTTGATCAATCTCTACTGGGGACTTTCTTCAAGATCTGTCTTCAGTAGTTGTTAGTGAGGGTTTTTTAATCTGTTGAAGCTTTTTACCTATTAGTAGAGTCTTCAGGAATAAAGTCAGAAAGGAAATGAGAGTTTTTCAGAAGTGCCTTTTAAAATACAATTTTCTCTAATAAACACAGTCTATAGTAAAATGTGTGCATTTTTATAGTGGTATTAAAATGGCAGGTATGGTTGTTTCTGTGGCAATTATGAATTAGCATTTACAGCTATATTCTCTGATGCATACCCACAATAGTAATATAAAATTAAGTAGTTTCTTTAAAGAAATTTTTGTTTTCTATAAGAAAACATGCTCTGCTGTGTTTGTCTAAAATAAATCATCCCCTTAAATAGTGGTATGAATATCATTTACAAATGAGTTAGTGATTTAATCTTGTTTAATGGATTTGCTTAATCAAGTGATTGTATATTTTTGACAAAAGTGACACTTTATTGGAGATTTAAAATTCTTACTATTTCTCTCTTCACAACTATCAGGTACCTGATGCCTTTTTATAAACTGTAAATAACATTGTGTGCAATCAAAATTTTATTGCAAAAAAATGGAGGAAAAAAAAAAACAGAAAATAACACACTATTCTTTGCTTCCTTCAGAGACCCTCTGAAGCAAATGAAGATTTACCTGCGCTTTCTGATCTTGTTCCTATAATTAATGATCAGTCCCAGTACATAAACCACCTAGAAGCTGAAGTAAAGTTCTGCAAGGTATTTTGCAACATTTTGATTTTTACCTCCTAAAACTCTGATCCCCTAAATATGAAGAATTATTTTTAAAATTGCTTACACTTTATCTTGAGATTGTGATGGTTGTAATGAACAAAACTGAGCTCAATGCAGCTTAGTAGATATTGAGCCTTACTGTGCATCTTGGTAGCCTGCATACTGCTTCATGGTATCCAAAGATATGTAAGTGCACACTATCTTTTTTTTTTCTTTCTTCCTTTCTTTTTAAAGAAGTACTTTCATTTGCATCTAACAGATTTCATCTAAAAACTATCTTTTTAAAAGGGTTAAGGTAATTGTGTGTTTGAAAACCTAGAATCAGCCTCCTGTTCTCAACATATATTTAAAAGTCTGATAATACAGTCTCAAGGAGTCTTTTACTTGAATTCCTTTATCTTATAGGAGGAATTATGTGGGATGAAAGATCGAATACGAGTAGTTGTTCTTGAAAATGAGGAACTCCACCAGAAACTGAAATTTTTAACTGCAGAACACACTCTGAGAGAACAAACTCTCCTGGATGCCTCAGTAAGTTCTTATTTTTCTGTTGCCTTAATAAAGGCCCAGGGACCTGATTGCTTTAGCTAAAGGCAGTGTAAATGTAAGTGAATTTCAGTCACAATTTTATGACACTTTCAAACCATGGATTACTGTTGATAACATTGCTCTCAGAGGTTACCGTCCAAATTAGTTTCTTTATTAGTTCTTATATGTTACTGTAAAGAATATTAGAATATTTAATACTTATGTAATTATTGTTAATAAGCAGATTACATAGTTAAACTGAATCATTAATATTTTTATTTTAGGCAAATACTCAAAGCTCCTGGCCTGTCGATGGTGATGACTGTAGTGTGCATCAGCCCATCACCTCGTCACCTGTACGTAACAGAAAGCAGGCTTTGGCCTCGGCAGCAGTTGGAGAAAAATGGCACTCAGAACTGGTTGGTATTGATTTTCATTGCAGGGTCATACCTCTAGATAAGCTTTCAGTGCATCTTTGCTGCTGTCGTTCTGATGATTAATTTTCCGACAGCCTTATGGGATGAGTTTTGGTTGGCTGAAGCGTAATCTGAGGTGAAATCTTTTTCCTCGAAGCTGATCTTCTCATTATCCCATCATTATTATTATTATTCAGTTAGACACAGTTGGTAGGCGCTCTCTCTGCAAATGCTGGCTTCTCAGAGGTAAGACTTGGTTTAAGGGGGTCATGTCAGTGATGGCTGCACAGTCTATAGTGCTCATGAGATTCCTGGCAGTAACTGTACCCACAGGCAGGTGGGAACTGGTGCTGTAATTTAGCTGCAATGAGTCATCTGCTCCTGGAGCAGGGCAGGATCAGCAAGATGCAAAAGTGACTTTGTCTAATTTATCTTCCCTGACCTGAGTAACATATGCTGTGCTTTGGGAGACAGAAGATCTTGTTGTGATTCAAAGGCAATTGTTTTCTGTCTTGCTTGTTCTTTTTTTTTTTTTTTTCTTTTTTTTTCTTTTTTTTTTTTTTTTTTTTTTTTTTGAGGTGGGGGAGATGTGGAGGGGGGAAGACAGCAGAGGCAGATAACCGTCAGTATATAGCCAAAGAAATGTCTATCATTGCCATCTGTTGGGGAAAGAAGTATGGTTGACCTCAGATTTTGTGTATTTTATCCATGTGCATGCATGCACTGTGGAATTTAAAGGACGTTTTGATTCTTCAAGATGAAATTGAAACTATCTAATTTCTCCCAGTAAAATATATTTTTGTTATATTGTGTTTATTCTGAAGCAGAAAACATCTTCTGTAACCCTTAGCTTTCAAATAACTGAAGATGTTATTTTTTTGCACTAAGTGCCCCTTAGTCTGTCATATTTGGATTAAGAGAATCATATTGATTGACTCACTCTAGCATAGAAAGAGACGTAACTTCTTGGAGTTCTCTCTGGTTCATCATCACTAACTATAATGCTAAATAAAGCAATTTATATATCTAGTCCTTTGTCAGGTAGTAGTTTTGTAAATAAGTAGCTTTACATTAAGTTCTTAAGAACAGTACAATTTCTTCTAATTCTACTGACTTCAGGGAAGGGAGGGGCAAACGCAACAAACAAGATCAGTTTTGTAAATTACTGTAGACATTTGAAATGAGTGGAGCTAGTACAATGGACACCCTATAAGGATCTGGCAAATTGTGTGGAAATAAGAAAAAGGGAGGCTCATTCCTTCTGCAGACTTTCAGAAAACTGTAAAATACTTGTTTTTCTCCAAAACTAGTGTTTCAAAAGCTTTATATTTTTCAAGGGAAATTGGTGAAGGTGGATGCTGTCTAGGTTTGTTTATAAAGACAGGACTATGAAGAAAGCAAATGATACCATTTTTTCCCCGTGTCTTTCCTGTAGGAAAAATTGAAACTTCTTTATCAAGAAAGAGTTGATATCCTTGATGCTCAAGTACAGTCTCTGAGGTAAAATGACTTTTTTCTTCAAATAATTGCTACAAATATTATTGAATTTTAACAATGTGAGCCACTGGTAAGTTGAATTCAAGTAAGAAAATGAATAATGACTGAATATTGTGTACAGCTTCCCTGGAAGGTAATTTAACATGACATCCTGTCAAATCTAAAGGTAAAATTGAATGTATTCCAGTTATGTGGCAATATCAGCAATATATACTATGCATCCTATAACTTCCATTGATTTATTGTTTTTATAGAAATTACTGAGTCGCAGAACATGATATAAAATGTCTCTCTCACTTTTACTTTCTTTAAAGAAAGTTAAAAAAAAAAAAAGAAAAAAGACATATAGGAAAAAAAAATCTGTAAAAATATTAAGATATAGCTTCTTTTTTGTTTTGATTGGACTAAACCTCTACCTCATATAACTTTTAATATTTTGTATTATAAGCTTTGCCAATGTAGTTTTGAAGGATTGAATCAGTATATTCCTTCACGTAACGTATATTCCTTCACGTAACGTATATTCCTTCACGTAACGTATATTCCTTCACGTAACGTATATTCCTTCACGTAAC
>NW_020455508.1:492311-552781 GCF_003342845.1 Nothoprocta perdicaria
GTAACGTATATTCCTTCACGTAACGTATATTCCTTCACGTAACGTATATTCCTTCACGTAACGTATATTCCTTCACGTAACGTATATTCCTTCACACACAGGAATACCTGAAAATAAGTCCTTATATACTCATCAAAGTATCAGCCATTTGAATAGAGAGAGCAGGCTATGGAGAACCAGAGCTATAGGGAGTCACCTTAGTACTTTGTTATTCTGGAGTAAACTTCTATCTTTGCTAAAAGTGCAAGATAAACTTGTATACTACCTCTTCTTGCTTTCTCCAGAGGGACTTTATGAGTCTAAGCTCAGAAAAACAACTTCTACATTTGCCAAATTTTATTCAAGTCAGAAATTCTAGTGCTTTCAACGCTTTTAAATTAAAGCATAAGCTTACATTGGACTTGTTGATCTCTGCCTAAGATTTCCAAGCAATAGGTCTGTTTTACCCTAACCATCTAAGAAACTATATGGAGCAAATTCTTTTCAGCTTATAGTATGTAATATGTTTAATAGAATTACTACCAAAATGGGAAAAGGCTCACAGAAGACTTCCCAGATGGAAATGTACATGCATGCAGTGTATATATCATGTGCACGGTGAATGCAATGGAACCAGAATGTGTCAGACTTACTATATGTAAGCTGCCCAGATGGCCTGCATAACAAACCCAAAGCTTTGGACTCATTGCACAATTTGTCAAATTGATCTATATGTGCACAGTGTGCATTTGTCTGGAACTTCCTGATGTCAGCGTTCCTTCTGCTTGTGCTCTGCCGGGGCTGTCAGATGCTTGGAAATTTTGGAGAAACTGCTTCAGAGCACCTGGTGAGAAGAAGAAGACAAAAACAGGAGAAATTAAGGAAAAAAACAACGTGTTTTTCTGAAGAAGTGATTGATATGAAATTTATATGTATTGCTGGCTCAGAGCAAGTGTGCTAAATACATCTGGATTTTTTTGAGGAAGCATATGGGGCTTTTATGCTGGCAATTTACAGTTAATTTGAAAGTAGACAATACATGTGGAGGTGCTGATGGTAAGACAGCAAACGTTTATTTTCTTAGAATATCGATGTGTTTACACTGCTGATAGTGTTTCTTGATATTAGACTTATTACTCAGTTAAAACAATATGGAAAACTCTGTTTTATCGCGTAATTTTCCGAATAACAACTATTTTCTGAGTTTACAGAAGGAAAGAACAAATTAGTATCATTCTGTCTTAATTTTGGTTTGTTCAATTATTATTTCTCTGTGAAGATCTTTCTTATATTGTTGACATCTGTAAAACACACAACAATACAAAATATATAKTAGAAGGATTCTTACTGTTATTATGTCATATCTGTAGTAGTATATTACCTATAAATATAACCTGTAGAAATGTTTGATTGCTGTTCAAATGGCATTTTTGATTCTTTTTTTCTAGAAAAGATCTTTCAGAATCTCAGAAGACCTGCCAAGACTTGGAAGGAAGACTAAAACACCAGAAGTCACTCACTTCAACCACAAATGCCACTCGGGTTGGTGGTCTGTGTCTGAAATGTGCACAACACGAGGCTGTTCTTGCACAGACTCATTCTAATGTTCACATGCAGACCATCGAGAGGCTAACAAAGTAAGTTTGGGGGAGTATTTTCTTCCTAATGTAAGGCACAGTTGCTTGCATGAAACTCTGCCAACTTTTAGTAGCATCTGGTTGCATTAATRGAGATGGGTTTTTACAGAACAATTGAGCCCTGAGTTGTTATAACACTCATGTCCATGGCAGACTATGGGATTAGTTCCTTGGCATTTTGAAAACCTTAGTAGTTTGCTGCTTCTTTCAACAGGGAAAGAAAATCATGTTCTGTAATTATGGTACCTAAGGCTCTTCAGATTACTGGTATGTTGACAGCCTGTGTTTCCAGAGCTTTTTCTGCAAGAAAACCCCTCACTGTCAGGACAAGCACATGAGAAACCATGTATTTCAGTCAATCATTTTCTACAGAAATTCTCTATCTTTCTGTAGTTGAGAGTTTTTAGAATTTTGCTTTATTTTCCTTCTCTTTGGGGACTTTTAGAAACAAACAAACAATGCCCTCCTCTTTTATTTCCTTGGATTTACTTGGATCAGTGGGTTTGGTTCCGGATGTGCTGCTCCACTGAATTAGAATATTTTCAGGGTGAAATTTGATTTGAATGATAAAATTATTTGCAGATTGAGACAATTATACCATCTTAATATTCTTAAGTTTTCCGCATGTGAAACAATTAAAAGATAAAATGTTATTTTATATATTTAATTTTAGTTATTTAATTGAGGGGGAGTGTAGACTATATAAGCCTTATTTAGTTTATTCTCAGTAGTTTATTTGAAGTAGTCAAAGGGTTGTTGATTTTTCATTTGTCCAGATAAGTAAACACTTTTCTAAACACTTAGTCTGTAAGATTTTTTYCCCCTCTCTATTTTACATTAACTGTTTCTCCCCACAGTATCTGCCAAGCAGACTTTTTAGAAGTACTTTGAATTTCAAATTTAACTCATGCTGTCTTACCTTACCACCTGTGTTTGTTAATTATTTTTATAATTTATATACCTGTTTTTCTCCTGTAGAAAGATACAAAAGAAACATTTTTCTTTTTTTATATGCAGAGAAAGAGATGATTTAATGGATGCCCTTGTTTCAGTGAGACGGAACCTGAGAGACTTGCAGCAAAGAGAGGCTAATGCTTATGAACAAGTAAAGCAAGCTGTGCAAATGGCAGAGGAGGCAAATTTGGAAAAAACAAAGGTAAATTTATCATGTGAAAGCTTTTCGATATTCAGAACTACTATAATATTACTTAATACTCGTGCTCATGAGACAATACATTTGTGAGACCTTTACCACATGCTGCTGCACTGTTGTAAATTCAAAAGAAAGGAGTGTTCAGAGAGCGTTGTGGGTAATTCCTCTAAGCAGTTACATGAGAAAACATTAAATGAACACTGTGAACACTTGGGTTTTTAAATTATAATCTGAGGCTGTATGATGTGTGCTGTATCCTCAGGCCATCGTTTAAATTTTGATAAAGATTCACAGATGATAAAAAACTAAAGGTAGAATTTTGAAAGATATTCGTGACATGTAGACGATTATGTTACTGAGCTGCTCCTGAAAGAATACTTAAAAATGTCTGCAATTTTTTTCTTCAAAAGACTGCTGTCCAAGGATTAATTAGCTAACTTAACTCCTTGAAGATAACTGCTGTATGAATGTTATCTATATGAAACGTTTGGGTACCATGTAAATAATAATGATAAAATCACTTTTGATCTAATGGTTGTATTAGCTCTAATTACTGTACATAATCTACTGATAGGGAGCTGAATTATTTTCTTGATATTTAGTGACATCTACTGTATAACTTGTGAAGTTACAGTGGAATCAGAGAACTTATTTTTAATGAAACGACAGTGTTTTTAATAAAATAGTTGTCTTCTGGTCTCATTAAGCAGCAGTAGTAAGTACTATTTATGCAATTCYATAAGCAAGTGTGTTTGACTGTAGTCTTTTTATGGGAAAAATATGAAAGAACTCAAAATTCTATATACTTATTAACTTTAACTTCAGAACTTTTTTAACTAGAACTTTTTTTTAAAAGAGAGATAAAGACTCCTTCAGAACTCACTATTTACTTGTAGTTATGTGTTTCATTCTGCATGATTAAATTTTTATATAGCTTTATTAAGTTTACTTTTTTTAGATATTTGATGTTATTAGCTTGCCGTCACTTAAAACTGCTCAATACCCCATTTTTTGATCCATGCAATAAAATGAAGGTATCTATCATCTTCTCTGCCACATCTTGCTGTTGGAAATTGTAATTATAATATTWAAAAAAATCCATTCAAAGCCATATTCAGTACAGATCATATCAGAATAATGGCCTAGTAATAAAACTTACTTAGAGAAATCAACCTTTAATGAGATGGGAATTCATTGCTATACTCTTTATATTCTGTCATAAAAAGAAAGCCACTCAGTAGGGTCTCTATTAGCCACACTCCTCAGTGCAGCAAAGAGATATGAAGTCCTGTATACAAGTCYAGATTGTGACCAGTTTCCATGTTCAAAAGCTGCTTCTTTTATGAAAAGGGGAAAAAATCTTTTACTTCTCCTGCATGAATGAAGCTTTCTTACAAGTACAGGTATTTCTTTAGAAAACTATAAACAATCCTTTCCCTCCCATGTAAAAATGACGGTTTAATCAGTTTCCCCTTTGAACGGCCCAGATATGAAACATTAGTTTCAAAAAACTAATTTAAGGAGAAATAAGGTAGTATTCCTAAACAGAGGTTACTTTAGCTTYCTTTATCACGGGATGTAATAAATACTAGTGAAATCCAGTTTACTTATGGCTAGCAAGCTGCCTTTGGGGTACTTTGGTTCTCTTTTAAGAAAGCAATATATTTCTCATTTAGATTGACACTTAGTTTTATCCTTGTGACAGGGAGACATCAGCATAAATTGACAGATTTTTCTAGTTTGTTTAGAAGATAAATCAAAACCTGAAAATCAAAAGAATTATGTCTTTGTACCTTTACACAATTATTCCAGGTGTTTTCTTATCTTTTGCACTTGGTAATTCGTTACAAGGGAGAGCAAGTAGGAATGCATAACCCCACCTCAGCTTGTCCCATTTCCCTCCACCAAGGTGGACCAGTGAGCTTGGTCTTAACTGTTTGCAAGGAGCCAAATACGGAGACTCACTCTTGAGTGATGTGTGCGTTTTAAATGCAAGTCAGATAATTGGGTTAGTTTAGAAGAACTGCTATTCATTTGGGAAATGTACTCTGCATATCATTTTGTCTTCATGACTTCTAAATGCAATAGCATTATAAATAAGTCGGACAACTATGTGTATACAAGCAGACCCAAGTACTATCGTTTTGTTAGTTCTAGTCTAGATGGTAACACAGAGTGCATGAGTAAATGCACTTTCCTTGAAAGTGTTAGGTAAATGTCATATTTGTTTAAAACTTTAGATTTCTTTCACTTAAAAAATAAAGATGTTTTTCTAGGCTTTAGTCCAGTGTGAGCAGCTGAAAAGTGAGATGGAACGACAGAAGAATCGTCTTGAAAGGGAATTAGTTGCCCAGCTAGATAAGAGGAATGATGAAAAAGAAGCCGTGCGGGAAGAAATGAAGAAAGAAAGGGAGGACTTGACAGCCATGGTAAGAGTTCTTTTCAGTTTGTGTGTTATGAAGATTGTTCAGTCTTCTTCAAAGTCTCTCCTAGCTGACCTTTCTAGCAGACATTTCATTTTTGGCTTGCATAGCTCAGTAATAACTTTCGTCTTGGCCTTAAAGCACTGGTGCATGACTAAGTGATCCTTAATCTGAATGACTGTGGTTATAGGCTTTTATGCTGTGTCATCTATGACACAGTTTTTAATCCACTTAGTTGTTTTTCAGTAATGCACTTTCTTTTTAGTTAGCATAGTATTTTCTAGTGTACTTTTTCAAAATGACGAAGAACTAAGCAATATATGATACAATATTCTTACATAGCTTCTTCCAAAGCATATTTTGTAGGTTGCCAAGTAAAGCATTCAGAAATCAGCGCATGCCAAAATTAGGACTCTATAACTTTGACACTAAATATTATGTTGTTATACATTTTATATAATTTATATATTATATAATATTTTTTCAGTTATGGTCTACTCACATGCTTCATTTGCTGACCAGTAGAAATGTACTGTATTAACTTTTTAGATTCTGTCTTACAGAGTTTATCTCGGCGCTTGTATCGTGGAAATTACAACACAGTCCTGATAACTATGTTTATTTAGGCTTCTAAATTCTAATGTAATATGAGTATCTAAAACATAAAGCTCTTTTGTCCAGGGGGAGGGTACCAAGGAAACTTTATATTAACACAAGAAACCTGTGAGATGTTGTCAGAGAAGGTACTTACATAATGATTAGAGAAAAAAGTAGGAAAAAGCATAGAGAGATAAAAGCTCCATGAAATAGTTTCTCATGCCTGAGGTGCAACTTAATTAACCATATTTTGGTGGAAACAAAGTGAATTTCTCTGACTGTATGGCTTTTTTCTTAGTTATTTTAATTGTCTCCTTTTAGAAATGGACTCTGTAGTTTCGAAAAYGTGGAGAGCATGAGCTGAAAAGTCACTAGACAAGGCAAATGATTTAACTGCTCAAGATAGAGGAGATGCTTTGGTAGAGATAGTGGATGGCAACTTTTGAAAGCTGCTGTGGTATATGGGAGATCAAAACCTTTGGCTGCAATTCCAGATAACAAAACAGGAATTAAGTAGAGTGAGAGAGATTAAGCAAGTGATATTACACTCATTTAAGTGAATTGTTTCAAGTGGTCATCAAAAATCCATTGCCGGGACAAACTGAAATAGAAGATTAACACTGACCTGAAAACATCAGGATATATTAAGCATTCCTTGTTCAAATAATTCTAATATGTTGGAAGTTGTATTTCTTACAAGGTTCATTRTTTAATTATGGATTTACTTTACAGAAGAGTATGTATTCCAGAATATGGACTATTTAGACGTATCTCATATCTTTCATTATTACAGCATGAAGTTCACTTCTTTTTGTCACCACATCGCTCTGTATTCCATCACCCATGGCCTTGTAGTTTATTGGAACTGATTCCATCTTGCAGGATTTAGTCTTTTATCTTTTCAAAACTGACATAGAGTGTAAGCAGTCTTTAGTGGTAATAGCATGATAATGTCATACCTGGTAAATAGGAACGAGTATGGGATGACTTTGCAGACATGATAAATTTTTACATGTGATCTCCATCTACTTAAGCTTAACCCACAATTTGGGGAARATCACACTGCAGAAACTGTGTACTGTGCATTAAGTTAATCTCCATGTGAATATTTTATGGAGTGATTCATTTGAAGGTTYGAATTGGCATGATGCATAAATCAGGTGCATGTAGAATGGGTGAAAAATACTTACGAATGTATAATCTTCCATGTTTCCATTTGAATTCCTATAAGTTAACCTAGAACTGTCAAAGGCCATTATTTCCACTTATATTAGTTAGCTTCAGGGCTAAATGGCCCCAGGATGTCTCTGTCTTATTGTTATATTTTGTCATTATCCAGCAAAATTTGATCTGAACTGTGTTAGAATTTTTCATGTGCTACACCAGTATGTTTGTTGTGCAGCTTCATGCTTTGATTTGCAGTTCTGAAATATTGTCTGAGCTTAAGAATTAATTTAARATCAGCAGTTGCAATGTGGTTGCAAGCTTGTAATTCTGGAAACACAATTTTATCAAAATTAGCCCACAGAAGGCATAATGGATAGTGTTAATTGGTATTCTTGCTACTGTAAACCTGCTACTACTGAAATTGTGTCTGTGATAACAATTCCTGGAGACTAGTCTGAGTTTCAAATAAATTACTGTATGATAAATTAATACAAAATAATCAATCTACTTCTACAATCATTTAGCCACATTTTGCCATATTCTTGCTTATAATGTATTCCTTGCAATTCAAGATATATTATTTATACATAGCTGCAATTGCAAGGAGAAAGTCCCACAAGATTAGTTTAGTAGTTGGTTGAACTTCACTGTAATATTTTGTTTGTTTGTTTTTGTTTTTCTTTCAAGGTGACAGCTATGTCTGAGAATGTGGCCACGCTGGAATCCCAGGTAGAGAGAATTACAAGGGAGAAGAACTCACTAGCTAACCAGTTAGAAGAAACACAGCATCAGTTTTCATCTCGTGAAATGGAGATTAATAAGGTAGAGGCATTTATATATAAGTATTGAGCTTGGTTTTGTTTATCATGAGGAGTTGAAAGGTGAGTTAGGAATATCTAAAAGATTTGTTTAACTGTTTCTGAAGTCTCAATTTTTTATTCTTTCAAGCTAGGTTCATAGTGCTGCAGTACTATTTTTTTATTTTTTTATTTTATTTTACTTTATTTTTTAAGGACAGTGGTACAAATATCCATTGGGCTGGAAAGAGCAGTTTCATAGCCTACTGATTGGAAGAAATCTCCTCGGAGAGATGACACCAGCGTTCCAGTCCTTATTTCAATTAATATCACCTAATATGAATCTTTTAATAGGAAAGATCGAGTGACCCCTTCATAGTAGTCTGTGCTGTATTTTTACTACACTGTCCCAAGAGGCTGGAAAGCTGTGGTTGTGTCTGTGCTCTGAACTGAGAGGTCTCAATATCCTGGGGGAATGTCCTACCTGTTGAGCTACGAGATTTAAATGTATTGCCATAGCCTGTTTTTATTGGCTGTGTAAGTCAAGTTGTCTTGTCTTTCCAAATATGTGTTTCCAAATGCTGCCATTATTTAAAACAGTAAATACCAATATTTTTCGAATTGACGCTTGTCTGAAATACTTTTATTCCTGCATGTACCAGAAGTCAGATAAAAATATTTGAGGTAATAGATAATTTTGTCCTGTATTTTAAAATACAAGGTGCCTGAAAAATCAGTTATTAGCACAGCACCATCTGCTGATTCCTCTGTGTTACTCAAGTCGCCCTGTGTGTGCTGGAGCCAAAGGCAAAGAGAAGATGGCTGTGGTTTTTGCATTTCCCTTGGAGGAAAGGGCATTTCACACGAAGAAAGGAGAAAGTGGAGAGAAAGAGTTGGCAATCCATGTAGTTGCATCCTACATTTTTGTTGTTTTGTTTTTTAATTGATATTTTGAAACTGATATTTTAGTATCAAGGTTTTCTGTTTGTTTTAGATTTTTTAAGAACTTTTCCTTTGTTTGAACACTTTACTACCTCCCATTCTTTAAACAAGACTGAATTCACAGGCTGTTCTCTTTCCTCCCATGCTTTGAATTTGTAAGTGATGCTGCTGATTAAAATTACAACATTTTTTTTTTTCTTGATGTAATCTCTGTCCCTTTACCCCACCTTTCTCAAAAAAATGTGAAAAGGAGCAGAGGTGGGAGCCTGAAAAATAATGTGAATTTGGGATGTTGAATGTGTGAGAAAAGAGATTATTGAGGAATACAGATGGAACATAGAAGCAAATTAAAAGCACCCATAGAGCACATAGCACATGTGCAAATGTGCAAAAAGCACATTTGGGAAACAGGTTTGGTACTTAAACATTTAAGTGGGGCAAACAGGAGAGAGAGCTGGAAAGAAAGTTCTCTAAGAGAAGMTGTGACTTTTCTTTTTAGAGGGTTTGGAAAATAGTATCTTTTCTGTATGTTTATGCTTGATTAATATATAAGATGAAATGAATAGTCAGAAATTAGAGGTGATTGCAGAGGATGAGGACAAAAAGATGACAGCTTTTCCACTAACTTTCCTGTTCCCAGCAGATACGATCAAATCATCTGTTAAAAGGCTTAGATTGAGAAATGAAAAACTGGTATTCCAGTACATCATTAGCAAAAGTTGTGTGGGAGGGGGGGTTATTCCATTTTTACTTGTCTCTGTGTCTCTCTACGTCTCAAACTAAGAGCTGGCTGTCATCACAGCACAGAAAGATTATTTTTATTTTTATTTTTATTTTTATTTTTATTTTTATTTTTATTTTTATTTTTATTTTTATTTTTATTTTTATTTTTATTTTTATTTTTATTNTTTTTATTTTTATTTTTATTTTTATTTTTATTTTTATTTTTATTTTTATTTTTATTTTTATTTTTATTTTTATTTTTATTTTTATTTTTATTTTTGGTGGAAGTGATCTTTAATTTCTTTAAATACTGTTGTGACCGCTTTTTTTCTGGCCTATGCATATATTGGAATTCAGTGTTTTCTGTGAGAGAAAAAAAATATGTCTTCAGACTGTATTAAGAATATAGTGCTCTGATCTAACTTTGAAAATTATTGCGTTAACATCTAAACACTTTCTGTGTTACCAGGGAAAATTGGCAAGACAAGCTATGCCCTTAAATAGGAATGTGATAGATCCTTTCCTTCTAGATTGTGAAAGTGTTGACATAGACTTTCCTGGGATTTTAAAGGGAATGAGAGAAGAATGTAAAACCAGCAACTGTAGTTTAACTGTATTTGTAGCACATATATTTACAACATAAATATTTTACTTAGCGAAATCTTGTTCCAAATATCATTGAATCTAGAAGGCACTGCATATTTCAAAGTTAATGACTATATAGGGAACCCGGATCCACCTTTTTATATAAAAACATTTACCATATGTAGTCTTAAAATATCTTTAAATTAAAATATGTTGGATTTAAATGACCTCTAGAGGGCACCAAAAGATCTGATTGCAAACCTTGGGCTATGGGTTCTTCAAGCTAYAGCTCATGTTGTCTGTATAATCTAACAGGTGTGTGGAGAAATGCGCTATCAGTTGAATCAAACCAAAATGAAGAAGGATGAGGCAGAAAAGGAGCTCAGAGAGTACAGAACAAAAACTATAAGGGAGCTTGAAATTAAGGACCAGGTAAGAGATAATACTGCTATAACTTTGCAGTTATTAGAAGCCTAAGTAGGGTTGTTTCGAAAGTTGGAATGATTGGTTTTTCTAATCGTGGTCATTTATTAGTGTTAAACGGTTTCTAAATTAATGGCAGCAAGCCAGCTATTGCCTCGTCGGTATCTTATTCTTGTTTTCAGCCCTCGTATGTTCAGTTTTACATAATACTCATCCCATGCTTTCATATAGAATTACTCTATCATATGTATATTCAAGGAATGTRCTTAAATTTATGTACTGTATACATGTCTATACACCTTTTTTTCCACAAATAAACCCACACATTAAAAAGTACCTACAATCTGGCAAAACATTAAGGAGTCTCGATATAACTTAACTGTGTCAGAAAAGATTATCATTTGCTGTTTCTTTAAAAATTCAACATTAATGAATGCAGGAATTCATAAAAAAAAAAAAGTTATTTGTTTAAAAAAAAAAGTAAGAATAACTGTGTAAAAATTCCCCTAAGCATTAATTATTGATTATCTAAGACTGTGTTCTATATGAGCAGCATAAGAGTATATGTCTTACAGGTGGCATGTAAGATAATATCTCTCAATAAAAAGATTATCAGGGTAACTTGCAATTTACTGGCCAAATAGCTTGAGCAGATGTAGTAACCTACATCTTTTGAAGTGCACTTTCGTTAAGGCTCTGTCAGTTTTTCCTCTATTCAAACTTTTAATTATCTCTTCATAGGGTGTGATTTTCAAAAGAAACTAATCGTGTCTTCTGAATACACATAGAAATGTGTACAGTGCACATAAGCATCATTTTTGTTATATGCACCTTGTAATTAGAGTAGCCTAGCCTATAGATTTTAAAACATTTTCTGTTCTAGTAAATAAGTGTACAAATCAGTCCTCTATAAGAACATATGTAAAGAAAAATGCAGAATTTCTGAAGTTGTATTGACCAGCACCTAAAATTCTTCCTGTAGGATGGCTAGCTTATTAGCCATCACACTTCCAACCTAAGCTCTTAATTAACTCAAATCATGATCGATGAAATCATTGATCGAAAAAAGGAAAAAAAGGAAAAAAAATAAGTTTATAAGTTTATTAGGTAAAATAATTCCTTAATATATTGTGGAGATCATACAGCCCAGACAAATAGGGGCCTTTAAAAGTGTTTTGTTTTTGGAGCTGGCTTTTTTCTTTTTTTTTTTTTTCTCCTTCCTCCTTCAGGCCTAGGGACACTTTAAAAAACAAAGCAGGCTTGTCGTCTGTGTCTTGACAGATATCACAGATAAAAGAGTTGGCATAATCTTGGCATACAAATAAAACAGGATGTGAAGAAGTATCTTGGATTTTAAATCCTGTTCTCCAACTTTTTTCAGGATTGCCTCTTGAACAAATTGCAAAATTTAACTAAATATTTTAACCTCATGTATAGACATACTGGTATTTTATTCAATGTGGGAATGCATACACCAAAACATGGTAATTTATAGAGTAATTTATAATTTGACATAGTTAAGGAGAGGTGATCAGGCTGTTGTTCTTATYAGCAAAGATTATTAGTGGGATTAAATAATTACTTAAAGTAATTAATTGTTCAAAGRTGGCTATTGATTTCTTTAAAAAATATCTGGAAATACTCAGACCAAGTATTTAGCAGCCATTCAATAACTGCGACATTCAGAATACATGCTAATAAGAAAGTTCTTTATGGTTCCTAATATTATTTAACATGTTAAAAAAAAAGAAAAGAAAAAAGAAAAATTAAAAGGAGCAAGTCTTAACAAGTGATTGCATTTTTTTAATGAAATTATCTTAATCATACTTAGCTTTGTATTTTAGAAAAAAAAAAAAAATGTTTCATCTTATATGGCACTGAATAGCAAACAGTAATTGTTCTTTGGTCTCTCAGCCATGACCTGACCTTCTGGCTAAGAAACAGAGTTGATACCTTCCTTGGCCACCATCTGTTCATAATAAATACATATTTATTTTTTAGAGTAGAGGAACAATAGTGTTTAAACAGAGTTATTGTTCTATATTAAATACTAAATTATTTCTTCATTAAAAGTATTGTGTTTCAAATTGCCTTTTAGTTAATTGAAAATACGTTTTTTGAGGAGTGACTGTATTTTTAATTTTGCTGTGGATAAATTTTGTGGATAAATTGTAGTTTTCAAGTGTTTTAGTTTAATCCATTTTTAAAATCACGGTAAAAAAGTTATTTACATGCATCAGAATATAGGTAAATCTCTGGGTATATTTTGGGATCATCTGGTCTGTGTACATATACTTTTAGGAAAAACCAGCATTTATGATATGTTTCAAAAATAAAYTTGTATAATTTTTAAAAATTAAATGAATATATATCTTCCTGCTTTTTTATTATTTTTCTGTCATCTCTTTTCCTTTTTTATTACTCAGTTGGGAATAATTACAAATATTGGCACCAATGAGTTACCTGCTATGAATGTTTGACATGGGTATATCTTAAAAATCAAGAAGCAGTGACTAATGATACCATTTAAATTGAATAAGTATTTTGTACTATCATCCATCGTGATCCTGCTTAGCCTTAGGATTATGGAGGAGAGAGAAAAGATGTACAGCACACAGCTTCTCCGCACAAAAACTGCATCTGTTCATCTGGCCCAGGCTACTACAAGGTGGCACAACCTCCTTGCCCATTTTATTTCATTTCTCCCCCCTCTCCTAGCTCTCCCGTTGTGGATAGGGCTGTGCTGCAATAACAGTCCTTTAGCTGATGCTTTTCCTTCTTAGGGACAAGCTTGTCAGGTGCTAGTGGCTTAAAGCCTCCATAGCAGTAAGCGGTGTCCACACTAGGGGTTGTCCTAGCACAGCGATATTGGCAAAAAGTCACACCCTCTCCCACGTAGCCGTTAGCTGAACAACAAAAACGTGTGGCCTAATTTGACACAGCAGCACTTCACCTTTATAATGCTACTTTTGCGAGTTTGGAAGGTACCACAAGGTATAACTTRCACTTTTTAAATAGAAATCATACTTTTGACACGCTAGGAAAATAGCGTTTCCTCAGATTATCATCACTTGCTCTTTGATTCTCTGTATCACAAAAATAAAAATGAAGTATGCTGTTAATCATTTGCTCCTTTTGTTTCTTTTCCTGTAAATGCTTTCTATCCAGCCTATAAATTCTTGCAAGCTTCTTCATGTAGAAGTGAAAACAGTTTGTAGTATTGGCTTGTGTAGCCCATTCAATTTGAGCATCTTCCTTATTAGCTCACACTGTTAACATTACGCCCCTGGGAATTGTGGCCTCATTGTAATAGAGTCATAGGGCAACTTCAGAAACTTACTGAAGCTTTTCAATTTTATTGTATTGTGTTTTGAGAAATCAGATAAATATTTTGTTAGAAACAAATCCAAGCCCTTGATCTGAGCTTTTATAAAGTAATTCTGTTAATACAGTCCTTAAAAGCAGACATGGTTTGAAATGGGGAATTGCAGACTTCTATTGCATATCTTGTAGGTGAATGAATAAAAAGCTCTAAAACTGTTATACTGAAGAATACAGATTGCTGGGAGTTGCTTGTATTTAAGTTTCTGAGCCAAAATTGTAATTGTAGGTCAATATGCATGACCTAAACAAATGGAAATAGCTGCATGTCAGATCATTTTTGTTTAAAGCAAAAGAATCTAAATGATGTCTCAATATACTATAGACTGAATGACAATTTTGCAGATAAATAGAAATCTGTCAAAACTGTAGTCCAAAAACATTTTGCCAAAAGGTATTTTGGGAATGTTTATCTCATTTGTCATAAATCCATGATTTATAGTAATCAAATTCAGAAATTATAAATTGAGAAATTACTGACTCTGTCTTCATCAGGAATTACGTAGGCCAAAATTTGATCTGTATCCGGAAAATGCTGAAAGATATTCAGTACAATGCAAGACCAATAACCTTCTAAAGACAAACTGGTTCATTGAAATGTCTTTTCAAGAGTAGGTATAGAGCTTCTGTGAGTCAGACTTTATAATATTAGTTTTTTTCATATATTTTCTTCTTTTAATTGCTAGAAGTCAAGGTTTCTAGATCTTTTTAGAGCCATGAGAACTCTGGTATTTTCTTTAAATGGAAACTGGCATTTTTCACAAGCTGGGACATTCAGAATAACACTAGATGTTTTGAAACTCAATAAAATTGGAAGATTTGGTGACCCTGATGAATATGGTTAGGTTTATATTTTATATTTAAAAGTCAGTATTCCAGGAACAATTTTACTTAAGGTTTTGTGACCCAAATAATTGAAAAGATCCTCTTCAAGTTCCATTTTTTTGTAAAATAAATTCTTTGGAATAAAATTAGGATGCTATTTAGTGGGAGGAAAAAGGCAAAACACTGCAGACAACTTGAAATGCTTAGCACCTGATTTTCTTATATGGCCTGACCTTGAATAATAAGGCTTTAGAAATAGCAAGACCAAACTGCTTTTGGACAAGAAAGCACAAAGAAAGAATATATGATAACTTTTCACTGTAACTGAACTCTTTTTTTTTTACTGTATCTTTTTTTTTGATTTGTTTTCAGTGTTAAATGCACTAACTTGAAAATGGGTAAATAAGAAAGGAGTAATATATGAATACTTTATGGTTTGCTTTGGTGTGAGTTTCCTGATCTTACTGAGCTTATTAGATCATATCAAAATTTGGGAGAAAGAACACTGATCTTGGACCCCAGAATGCCTAACGACAGGAATGGTTGGTTATAATTATCGTATGGCTGCTGCTCTGCCACAATATTGCTTTCCTCTGTCACCCATCTATTCACCAAGGATCCGTAGGACAAAGAGCCTTCCTTAAGTTCACTTCATCGTCATTCTATATAGAAAATCTCTGGGACTGCCATTTCTAGTAGTAGAATTTTATGTGCTATTCTGCATTTAGAGATACTTTGCTGAAGCAGCTGGCCTGCTAAAAGGAGACAGATCTGTCAGTCCCACTTTGTAACCAGCATTTTCTTTCTCGCAGGTACAGTTGGCCCATGTGACCTTCATCCATGAGGTGTTATCCAGTGCCATTTTGCCCCATTAGTTTATGGGAAGATAAAATTATATGTGGTATAAAATTATATATGGTATTATTCAAGATAGGAGTAAGAGTTCACAATTTGTGCATAATGTCTGTGTATGCAATGTAATTGCAGAAATAGTTGCTTTAAGTATTTTTTACTTAGACTAGAAAAATGGTTGCCTTATCAATAGTCATTGTGCCAGTAGACTACTCGGGAGAAAAAAGTAAAAGGTTGTGATGATCATTTCTCTGTTGCAAGTATGTAGCTGTTCTTCCGAGCTAGCCCTTGATGCTGGTCAGGAAGAGAGAAAATCCCACATCAGTCATCTCAAATATGTGTTGGGAAGGATGAAGGAAAGAAGTCCTGTCTTTTCCTGCTTCTTGATGATGAAGTAAAAGTAATCTACTTTACTTCCCCCTCCCACCCCTGCCATGTGCTCTCCTACTTTTCTGAAATTCTTGTACCAGCAAGCAAAGTATCTACTCTCTACCCCCATAAATGCAAACCATTAAAACAGTCTTGTTCTACTGTAGTTCAAAACCACTCTCTTACCTGGTAGGGGCTAGTGGCTGCTGATAATCTCTAATCTTTGGTGCAGCTATGTTGACTGTTAAAATGCTACCGTGATAATCTCCTTGAGTTTGGAAGTTTTGTTCCTGTAGCATTGCTGCAATTCAAATATTTTGGCAACCTGAGAGCAAATATTTTCAGGAAAGTAATGAGATGAAATCCCAGCTACTATTTAACACCCTTTTGCTCAATACCCTGCAAAAATTCCCTGTTGCTTTTACATGCCACATTTAAGAGTACTTGAATGACTATGCTTATGGCACTTCTTTGAAGAAGTTTAATTATATCTTTGGTCCTATACACTATCACTGATTTCATTGCCTTGAAGAGCTATTTTAGTAAATGAAAATAAACACGTGAGCATCAGGGCCTGTAAAATTTTACTACGTATTAAATGAACGTGTATGTGATTTTTGTAGGTGTTGATTGCCTTTTAGGGATGTACCTGTAAATACTAGAAAAATAGTAAATATTTTTTATTACTTTGTCTTTGCTTTCTTTCTCTAATTTTGATTCTCTTTTATGCCCCTTGAATTTTTATGATTATGATATAAAATAAGGCTTAGGAAAAAAAAAAGTAAACGCAAAAGTATCTTCCCCTCCAGAATTGTTTCCTGAATGTAGGTGATGACATAACAGTCGGTGCAAAATTATTTTTAGGTTGTATTGTGTGCTTTTTTTACCTGATGTAAAAGAAGACTGGTATAACAGTGTATGTCATAAATCAGTTTCTAATTCATTTGTTTTGTATTTTTTTATATTTTTTCCTTTGTTTAAAAGGCTTCTAAAGTTGTTTCTTTTCTGCATTTATTTTGGAGTATGAGTTCTTTTATCACTGCTTAATCATTCTCATTTGTAAAAGATGCGTTGTCTTCTCTGTCAGCTTTGCTGCTATTTAAAATTCTATGAAAAACATCTGCTAGTTTGGAATTTAAAGTTGCATTTTTCAGCATACAATAGAATGAGCATCAGTATGAAAAGAATTAAATAATTATTTTAATCTTTAATTTGGCTCATTTTAAACAGAATGACTTTATTTTATTTTATCCAATTTTATAAGGATAAAGAGATGGCTAGTTAATTAAATAGCTTTTTTTTTTTTTTTTTTTTGTAAACCACATACATAAGCATTGCTAGGTGAAGATAGTTTCAGATAATTCCTCAAGTGACTACTTAAAGATTGAGCTGGTATTTGAAAAATCATCTTTTACATTTTCCAATAAATTACATTTATTTCCCTGAATGAGCAGCTCCACAGTGTACTCACCTGAAAATGCCTTGTGAAATACAAATTATGGTTAGATTAGAAATTACATTAGAAATTAAGAAATACTTATTTTGAGCGTTACAAGAACAGAATCGCCAAGAATACTGTAAACTTCAAAAAGTTACAACTGACAGACATTTGTGTTTTAATGCTGAAAAAAGAATAATTCATACAGACTAAAATTGTATTGCAGTCCTATTTCACCAGTACTTTACTTTTTGTTTAGTATGACTTCTTTCCTTGCTTTCCAAGCTGAATTGGATATGCATGGGGAATGATGTTCACATGTTGCAGTTCACTAATAGCCATGATTCTCTTACTGAGACTTAACCTGCTATCTTGCAACAGCAAAGGGCCTGTTGATATTCCTGGGAGTTTAGGCAGCTGCAATGCAAGCCACAGAATAATATTTTAAAAATAATAATAACAATTTTAAATTTGTATTCTTAAGGAAAAAGAATATTAAAGTTGCAGAGTTAAGCACCAGAAGTTGCCTGTTCCAACCTTAATGTAGTCTTGTTGTACATATACATTATGATAATTCTGTTCCTTGTTATACTGAAAATCTGTCTCAGATTTTCTTAAATGCAAGATTGTCATCTGTCTTTTTGCAGTTCTACACACTATTCCTTGTCTCTCACATACATTGAAAAGTTAAGTATCTTGAAGAAATACTATCTGATCATGTTGCAAAAAGCTGTATCACAAGTGATAGGCACTGAGGGATCAAATTAACACTGCATGAGAAGTGGAGTTATCATCAAAATACTTTAGTTGGTGGTTTGTTTCTGTTTCTCCCTACAATTAAGCTGAGGCCCAGATAGCAACTATAATGTAGAACTGTTTACAGCTTCCCAGGAGAAGAAATGGGAACTAAAAGTAATATGGAAAGTAGTTTGAATCTGCATAGTTTTGGAAAGATGTTGCCGGATATGGTTCCTTACAGGAACAGTGAAGAGGACTTACTGATTCTGGAAATTTCTCTGTATTTTTAATTTCACTTATGCTGTGATGCTCTAGTGATGGTGTTGATTTGACATATTTTAGGATGTTCCCACATGTGTGGGATTCATCTTTTCCAGAAAAAAAAAAGATGCTAGTTTTTTGTTGCATGAGCTGTTCTAAAGTTCTGAGACTTTACATGTTTTAAACTATTATTTGAGTTATGAAAAGGAAGTAAGATGTAGCATTTAGAGCTTGGGGGTGGTGTTTTCACCATGATGATGCATGGCTCCTATTAAGTTATTTTTAGTTAACTGTGTCTGGTGTTTGGAGAAGAAAAATTTAGTTGGTATCCCTCAGCATTCCTGGATTGGACATTTCTGGTTCTCAAGTTGTTAACATCTTCTCTTGGACAGCAATGCGTTTCCTCCATCTTTTTTCTCATGAGTTGATTACTGTTTCTGCCATAGTCATTGCCAGATTTCTTCGTTAGAATTCTTTCTTTTCATATAGTGTGTATCTTGGTGACCTCTAGAAGACTGCTGTTTTGAAATACACACACACACCCCTGTGTGTGTCTAAATACTGATATGTGTATGTATATCTGTAAAAGATGATACTCAATTTTGGGGTTAGTGATGAAAGTAACAGGAGTAAAATGGTTTATTGTTCAAGAGCTGGACTAGCTTAATTTACTTTCATGGAAGTGGTAAGACTCCTATTGTTCTTTGAAGATTCTGTTATGGCATTGATGCTTGTGAATTATTTTTTGCATTTTCATGACAACTAAAATCAAAGGATCCGTTCTTGGGTGCAAACCTGCAGGCTGAGCCTCTGATGAAGACCGGTGAAGGCAGGACACTTTCACCAGAGCCAGAGGTTCTTGTACTTAGACCTACAGGCCAGTTCTGAGTCAGAACCTGAGCTTGTTTAACTCCAGGGAAAATGTATAGCCCATCTGTTCACTGAAACTTTTCCAGGAAGGAGTAACTGTAGAATATTTATACTTTTAGTTGTGCTTTTTAAAATATTTAGTTGATACTTTTCAACTAAATTGTGTTTTTGTTTTTCAAACGTCTACTGAATGGATGTGTTCTTGAAACACATTTTGATAGTGTTACAAAACTTCTCTAACCTGTAAAGACAGGGAAGAACTCAAGTCTCACTTTACTAAGAATAGGAGATAAGATTAATGAGCTGCTGCTCCGAAGCAGAATGTAGGGAATCCTCTGAGACTTCTGTTCTACAAGACAGYATGCAAACCTCTGGGGTTACTCAGTTAAATTATTTATCTGAATACCATTGCATATCTGGTTTTAAAATAATCTTAACAGTGTAGTAAGTTGTTAGATTGTTTTGAGGGCTCTGTACTAATGACTTTGCAATTAGTATCTCTGTCTTGCATTAGAACTTAGAATTATTGATTATGTTTGGTAGGTAGTTTATGTAATAAAGCAAGGCAGCATTCAAATTTTAATAAACATTTCCATTATGGATCTTCTCTAAAAGGTCTGAAAAGAAAAAAGCATGTAGATAATGTTAGGTGATTAGAGAAGAAAAAAAAAAGAGAGAGAAAGAATAAAACTTTTTTTTCTGGATGAGAAGGTTATATTTTGTCTGAGATATATCATGAATTACTGTAAAGTAGGTTAACGTTTAGGCTAACATTTTCAAGAGAAGAACAGACATAATTGTGAAGGTGTTTCAGGTGCAAGTATGGTGCAGGTGGAGCCAAATTACATTTGTTTGATCTTTTAGGATGTTTGAATGAATATTATGTTAACTGAAGAAACTACTAGGGCTTGTCTATATGAGGAAGCTGACATAAAACAAGATATGGCATGAATTTAAGTAAAATAGTTATTCAACCCTAACTCCTTAGGGAGTGCAGAATGGTTATTATATTTAAAAAATGCATTGTTAGCTTATTCAGTGTTTCACTGGCCTAATTAAAAGCATGATTATGATAGAATTCAGTATCATGGTGCAAATGTGTTCTTAAAAATACATCTGTTATAAATGGACTAAAAGCAAAATATATCCATTTAAATAATATTTATGAAAAAAAAWTGTTTTCATTTTTATAATGATACAATTAGAGATAGTAAGTTTGCTATTTTTTCACTAGAAACAACGGTGCTAGTCATTCAGATGCACTGATGGTTACATAGAATAAATTAGTAGACTCATTAACCAGGCTAGATTTACTTGGTTTAGTTTAAGCACAAGAGCCACTGTATGTCCAGTGACTTCTGAAGCTGGCTTCTGCTCTTCTGCTTATTGGCTTTCAAACACAGTAAAGTCTGGACACAAATAAGCAACCTGTTAGATGGGAAAATCAGAAAATCATTAAATATATGTATCTCTTAAGCCCTTAAAGAAATAACATTGATTCTATATTAATGCATTTAAATGAGATACAAATTTTGACATTTCTTAAGATTGTAATGTCAAATACTTTATCTTGCTTGTCTTCAGCTGGTATAACCTTCTAAAACAAAATGCGTTATTTTTCAGGATCTTTGATCACATTAAGATTTATTGTCTTAGAATGTCTTTCTCTGTATTTCTTAAATAACTTTCTTTGGTTATATGTCTTTCTAAGAAAATAGAAAAACTGGGATTAGAGCTACATGGAAACAAACAGCGTTTGGAACAAGCCCAGCAGGATATGACAGGAGCCAGAGAGGAGTGTCTAAAACTGACAGAACTGCTGAGTAAATCTGAGCACCAACTGCACCTCACCAGGTACCCCTTATCCTATTACATGCTATAGTACCAATTTCATTCTGCTAATTTTTGCCACAGGCTTCTCAACAGTTGTTATAGATACTTGCAGTAATTGGCTAGATGTGCAGCCCTCAATCATATTAAAAATGGAGATTTAAATAAATAAAATAAATCTATGAACTGTAATTTCTGAAAGAGAATCATGGGGTTTAGCTACAGTGGTGTGGTACCATACTTCGGGGCAGAGAAGAGCGTGGAAGAGCACAGTTGTGCTCTTTCTGGTGTCGCCGTGTTTGATACAACAAAGATATATTAAAATGCATTTTAGATCATATTGTATGGCACCTTTWAGCATAGGAATTCGTATAATGATAATGTGAAGCTACTGTAGCAGAACGACAAGAACATATCAATGTACATGATTGTTCAGCTTCATGAAAGATTTAACAGTCAAAAAGCACTATTACAGTCAAGAATGTGACTTCCCAAAGTCGAGATGTGGTAAACACTGTGAGACTTTCCATGAGTTTATCCCATCCAAGAATGGAATGAAAATGCCCCAAGGCATTTACTATACTACTTGGTATGCCTTGCTAGAAAACTTCAGGAGGTTAACTCACCAATAATTCTTTTCAGCTTCCATTTTGGCATTTGTAGGAATATTTCCTTTTGCCACAAACTCAACATTCTATTTGCTTGTGAGGCTTTTTTTGTTCAAGGATGGACATCCAGAAACAAATTTGTAGCTTTTAATTCAATCCTTAACAAAAAAAAATGATTTAGTTTAAATTTTACACAGTGGGGAGGGAAAGCTCAGATTTTTATCACTCAACAGACTGCCTGCATATTTATCCAAGTCTTGTACTCTTCAGGCTTTGTGAGATTCTGCCATTGAGTAAATGGAAATAAAATAGTCTCATATAAACTATTAAATTCAATGAATTGCTTTTTTTATTCAGCTACATTTCTGTGCAATTCAGAGCACGGTAGTTTAACAGATGGAAGAAAGTACCACTCTGACAGCCTGTATTTAGAGAAAAAATATGCTAGAGGTTAATGAACTTGAAAAAAGTTTGGGGTGAGTTGTTAAGATATCCAAAGTTTGGATTTAGCAGAACTTTATTAATAATGATTTGTTGTGATAGTTAACCAAATGGCTTACCAAACTGCTTTTAGCAAAAAGATGATTATATGCAGTAGGGCTTTGGATATCTTGGAGCAAATTTGACTAGCCAATATATTTTTGTTAAAATGCAGAACTTGTAAAAATAAGGACTACTGACTACTTTTACACAGTAGCTACACAGTCCTTAAAGCTGGGTACCTAATGTACAGATGATTCAGGTAGCTTTTTAATCTACTGTCCCTGGCTCAGAAAGCTCCTGAGCTGCCCATCACYGGACCCTGAAACAGTATTTTGGGGAAGTATTTCTCTGTGCTTGCCTGGCCTGATACTCTTTCRTAGACACCTACTTAGACTTGCTCCTGGAGACAGATTCTTGAATACACTGACCTAGTGCCACCACTCTAACGCTCTATTTTTTTCTTTCTTGTTTTATTAATTTGTATTCAGAATACAGTCTCTACATGTAAGTGTTAAAATATGCTTTCTATGCTGACATATAATGTCAGAACACTTCTACTGATTAAAGCATGAGAAGTCAGATCAGATCCTCCTCCTTGATATTCCTCAATCTAGAGTTCTGTGTTCTGTGTAGCTTCTTTCATCATCCTTATCTTTGGAGTGTGTGACTGCTTTCCAGGAATACATCAGGTAATGTTGCTGTCGCTGGTGAAGAAGGGAGGGGAAAAAAACAGATTTACTGCTCCTGAGGTATCACCTGTTGTCCTCACATACTGGTAGGGTTGGGTTAGAGCTGTTCTCACAGTCTTCCCCCCAAGAGTTGCAGAGGAAAAGATCTGCTGCTGAAATTAAACTCGTCCTCAGCATCTCAAATCACTTCCTGCCAGAACAGATTTTCCACATTAGTGAAAGTTAAAAAAATTACGCATCTGCAGCACCACCAGAGTTTTGCATTGTGAACCAAACCATATTTTTAATGGTTTCATAGATCCGTTATTGTAGCATCTGAACTTTATTCACTTGCAGTCTGCCTGTTTTCATTCTCTAATCCCTTCACCTAAAATGGCAGCTGTGCTAGTGAAAATAGTTCAAGGGTAGTGGTAATGGCAATCCCATGGGAGCTGCAGACTCATTCACTGTGGCACTTGCCAAGGAAAACAGATTTTAAGCTCTAGAGTCCTGCCTATGGGAGGTTGCAGAAATTGCACTGATTTAGTGCGTCTCTTGGGTATTCTGGCCTTGGCCTCATCTTGCAGATTTCCCTATTTTCAGGACAGAACCAGCTGGTCAAATCCAAGTCTCTTCACCAAGCTGGACTTGCTTGCAGGAGGCCTGTATCACTGCTACACTATGGATAGTCTTCTGTTGCCTTGCATGAATTAAGTTGCAAAATTAAGTGGCAAAAATTAGAGGTTGCTGAGGATCCTTTGCTTTGTATGAATTGGTATATTACTACAGAGAAAGYTGATTCTGGATATTGCAAATAGAGTAATAAAATGTGCATGAAAACATTGGATTTAAATATATTAAAAGCAGACAATGAATATTAAGGGRAAGTATATGCAATCCTTGCCTTAAAGAGGAAAAGAAAATGCTCTGCAAAACTGTATTTTGTCTTCAGAACTTCCGCTTATGTTGTATACTTTTCAAACACTGAGAATATATACCAGCTAAATGACTTTTAAATTAAATATGCCTGTGGGGGGAAAAAAAAAAAAAAAAAAAACAAGAAAGGTTGCAGTTTGCTATTCTAAAATTCTATTCTATTTCCGCAGAGTTTAGGTTTGCCTTTCCCTGTAACTTTTGTGATGGAGAACGTGTGGAGAGACTGTGTAGAACAATATGTGGCTTAGCAATCTYTGCTATTTAGTTAATGTGCATTTTCTGCTATTGAATCTCTTTAGTAATTCTAATTTGCATGTTTTCAAATGACTGRAAAAACACAGACCTTTTGTGGTATAGTCTCGATGAATCGACTGTCAGTCATGTAACTTTACAGACTATGCTATGAGACTGCTATGAGACTGACCATGTTTGTTTTAAGCTCTATTTTAAGGTTTTAGACTCTCCTCCCCCCTTTTTCTGTCTTTCATTCCCTCCTGGTGTTTCAGCTTTGTGAATACTTACAGGAATGCTATCTTGATGGAAGAATCTTCTGAAATTACCTCTCAAATCAATGTGATTGCCAAATGAAGCTTATCCATGTCTATTTTCAGAGGGTACAGGTCTGTTGTTCTTGGTTCATAAGAAAATAATCATGAAAAATCATATTAGTGTGCTAGTGGAAAAGATTACACAGAAGATGCAAGATATTTAATAATCTGCACAGATTTTAGCATCTAAACATTTTTCACTCTTTTTATGTAATAGAATAATCATTAAGAATATTTCTTCTTTTTCTTACAAACCAAACCATTCCTTCTGGTTGCAATCAGATGTGGTTTCTATTTACATATGCTTATGAAGTTGAGAAAGTCTGAAGCAGTAGGAAATCATTGAACCCAAAATATGACTTCTTCGTGTGACACTTCTCTTYCTCATGCATGGAGGAGATAGGAGATATTTATGATACGACAAAATTTGCTGGGAGATGTGATTTAAACAGATTTATTTTGTTTGCTGGTATGCACCATCCTGAGCAGTATTGAATGCCACCTTTTAAGTGAGGAAAAATTACTGAAACAATAGAAGAAACCATGCTTCTAGGTCCAGATAATCTGTATACTTGTGTGTGTGTCTCTTGAAACATTAAAAAAAATATAGAGAGAGAAAATAGAGAAAGAGGAGATGAAGGTCTATATTATGGTGAAGACTGTCTGTTTCAGTTCTTGATGTTGCAGTTATGTGATTCTTCTTTCTGCATTCCTTCATTTTTAAAGATCAAATGTCGGAATATCTCTAGAAAGTAGCATGTCCAAGAACGTGGCCCTTTGGGTGCACAGTTGTTCTTAGCAGTGCTGTAGCCTTTGTGGTTTCAGATACCTGCTGTGGATCAGTTCTTCTAGCAGCCTTGTTTCAGCAACTCCATTACATTAATTGTAATACATGTATAATAAATAAGGCACATCACTCTCTTATTCCACCTCCAGGTTTGGTTCTTGTGGCATTAGTTAATCACGGAGGCTCTGCTGTCGTGCTTTTGGATGTCCCCAGAATTCCTTGGTAGCATTGCCGTGTGCCTCGTGCATCGATTGATGCATTTATGCTGTTATATTCTAAAATATAAGCTAACTTCTCTGTTTACAGAACAGGGCTATACATAGCTATCTATGTAATTGAACAGTACCTAGCATTATCTGTTGGGTTTTTCTAGTGGCATCTGTTAGCTAGCAGCATACTTACTGTGGTGCTTTTTCAACAATTTTAGCATGTCAGAAACAGCCCAYCATCTATGCTGGAAAGGAGAGAACATTCTAAGAAAAATGCTGTTACTAATATTAAATTGCTGCGATATGCTTCATGTTGCTAGACTGACTGATTATTGAAAGGACCAGTAACACTTCTATGGGAGGGAAGACAATTGAGGTGTAAGCTGTGATTGATTTCTAATATTTTTGTTTAAATCACATTAATTTTGTGCAAAAGCATTATTTTAAAATGCAGGGAGGAGTGATAACACAAAACAATTCTTGATACCTAATGAACTTTTTAGATTCTGCTTCATATGTTTACTTTTCATTAAATTTAGGGATGGTTGTGACTAGGTTGTTGTGATTCAGTCAACATTTATTTCTATCTGTTTTTCATATACAAAGGCACTGGGCTGCCAGAAAATAAACTGTTAACGGAGAATTAACTTCTTTGGCATGCTTTCATACTTATCTTCCAAATTAAAGAAAATGAAATGGGCAGAAGCAGAGTGTAGATTACCTCCTTTTTGTCAAAAATGGTGGGAATTTGAAAATTAATAATAAAAAAGGGAACAGATGCAGTAACATGCCAGAGGGAGATTAATGTGGAGAGTAAAATCTGTGAGCAACAAAACTGAAGCAAACTGAATCAGTGGGAGGTGGTTGTACAATCAAAATCAGGATAAAAGAGAAATTACAAACAACCCTGCACTTGTCAAAGTAGTAGTAATGAAATCCTGACTCTGCCAGCAGCGCGAACCTGTGTTAGCACTTTGGGGTAAGGCCGGGAGCCGGGTGCCAGGTAGGAGGGCAGCGCGAGGTTGCTGGGCTGCAGCCATCGCGTGCCGAACAGATGGCCGCAAAAGCTGGCCGGGGAGGGGCTCCTTAGCAGAACTAATCAGACAGTAACAGATAGGGCAGCTGGGAGGACTGACCATGGCGCGCCGAGCGGCGGGGTGGCCGCAGCCCGCCCCGCTGTGTGCAGTGGTGCGCCCGGGCTGCCGCGGCAAGACCTTGCTGCGCCTTTCGCGCCCAGGCTTCGCCGAGACGCGGCGCTTGCCACCCTCGTGGCTCGTGCTGCCCGCAACCTGCCCCAGCCCCATGGCACTGGGCCCCGCGCGTGACAACGTTGCCCGTTTTCCTCCGCTGTGTGGGGCGTCGTGCGGGGCGCGCGGGGCCGGGGGCAGCGCGTGTGAAGGCCGCCCCGCTGCCGGGCGGGCTGTGGCGAGGTGCAAGGCGGCCCCCTGGCCCGGCCTGCCCTGCCCGGCGCTGGGCCTCGCCATGGCCATGGCCGTGCTCGGCCAGAGACGCTTCCCTCAGCGCCCATGAGGGCTTGGGAGGCGCAGGAGGGATCCTGTTCACCGAGGAGGAAAAACAGGCAGGATTTCTGGTGCGAGCAAGGGGTAGTCATGTGAGAGAGGCTTCGAGGGTCATGCCCCGTGCTGACCCACTTGAAAGAGAAGCCAACGCAAAATTGTGTCAAGGAAAGAAGGGGGACCCTTCAAGGGAAGTCCTTCAAGGCACCTCGGTGTAAGAGGAGACACCTGACTTGTTAGTGCCCCATTTGATTGACTGCGATAGGTGACGCTTTTTAGACAATTCTAACAAAGAAATCTGCATCTCCTGCATCTGCTTTTGGACTTGTGTATCTCTCTCTCTCTCTCTCTCTCTCTCTCTCTTGCAGAAGTTTTATAGCTTGGCTCAATTATTCATTTTGAGCAGGGAGGGGAGGAAACGTTACAGGGATTTGAAATAGGTGGTATAACACAGCCATATGCTATTTATGCAGCAGTTTCTGCAATAAATCTAATTTGGTGCTGTCAAAAAAAATTAGACTTATTTGATATAGCAGCACATTAGTAAATGATTGTGGTAGCTTTGAAAGTTGTCATTCACTCTGCTTTACTTGTAACAGAACCTTGCAAAGCTTTTTCAAATTTTTTTTCTCTCCTTTTTTTTTTTTCTTCCCCCCAAGAAACTCTGTGAAAAATCTCTCAGTTCTTTGTCCTGCAGCTGTAGAAACTACAAATATTTCTACAGCTGCAAAGAAGGTCTTCCTTTAAGTTAACTGAAGAAGGAGATGGAAGAAAAAATAACCTCCATTATTAGCAATTAACTGAATGTATAGGCAGAAAAAAATCAATAGAGTGGAGGGGGGAAGAGATGCATTTCTCCCTTGCCTGCAGGTTTTTGTAGTGCAGCTGAAATTGTTTATCTCATTATATGGCATGTAGATAAATTAGCTGCTCTGCGTTATTATAGAAGGTAAAATATTTTACCTGCCATGGTAAGACCATATGCTGCTTTAGGAAGACTGATACCCAATGATTTGAAATAAATCGGGGCTTCTCTAGCAGTGGCTTTTAGACATTTCTATGCTTTGCTTCAAGATAACACACAATTATTTAAATATCTTTTTATTTAATCATTTAAACACTTAAAATTACTACACACATTAATGAAGTTTTAAAAGAGGAATACAGAAAATCTAAATACAGGAATAAAGGAGAAATCTAAAATCATCACTTAATTTGARATATGAAAATAATTGTAAATCACCTTGTTTTCATTTTAAAAAAGTTTAAAACCTGGTGAACAGTTTATTTTCTCAAGGAAAAGGCAATAATACATTTTCAGAGTTTGGTCTTGGTTTTATCTATTTTTTTTTTCTCTGTAGCATTTCAGCTGCAACTGGTCACATTGAATTTCTCTAATGATTTCATCCTTTCTACATCGCATCAGGTTGTTGCGGCAGCCAAATTGCTGCTGCGTGCAGAGTGCCACTCAGGAGCAGCAACGATGCTTAAAGCGCTTCCGAGCGAGCACCGAGTTCAGACGAAATACAGAAGAGGCTGTAACTGCTATAGAAAATAAGCATCTTATTTAAAAGGTCTTTGTTTGAGGCATTTTTTATTCAGCACTAACAGTAATAAGTTTATGCGTGTATATCAACTATTTACTTTGATCTCATTCATATTAGGTTTTCTGTTTGTGTGTGACTAATGACAACAGGATAATGATTCTTTTTTAAAGCCTAAAAATCTTTCAGACACATGTATTCAAGCCTGCTGGATTTTTGCTGAATATGCTGCTGGAGAAATGTTTGATTTGTCTGACTAATTGTAGGACTTTTCCTTCAAGTGCATTTGAAAGCTTATTTTTACAGTAAGCTAAAAAGCACTTTTTCTGTCAACATTTTTTAATTAACTTAAGTAATTTTAAAAGATGCTTTGTACTTTCAAGAATGAAAGTTCATTTTAAAGTTTATTTTGTTCACATGCAGTGATTTTTTATTTTTCCCCCTCCTATCTAGGATGCTGTTTCTGAAATTTTTACCTAGAAAACAAAAAAAATCAACGGGGATTTTATCAAACTTGACCTTTTAAGGACATTTGCTCCAAGCTGCCATCTCTGTAGCAGGAGTTTGGAGGGGTGGACGGAGGTGTGTGTGTGTTGGGGGGGCGCACAAGGGTACCCGAGCGCCAGCTCGGGCTGCCTCGCTGCCCCCTCGCGCTGCTGCTCYGTGCCGGGGAGCACTGGGAGCGCAGGGAAGCCTGTCCCGAGCGGGAGCAGCTCTGCGCCCGCTGCCAGCCGCTCCGCAGCGCTCACCTGCCTCCCGCGCCGCCAGCCGCGCCGGCCTCGCGCCCCGGCCGCTACCACTGGCTCTCGCTCTGCTCCAGGGGAGTAACCCCTGTCGTGTAATTTGGTAGGGGCAGGAGCAACTGTTCTGGTTGTGCCCTCCTTCATGCTCACGTACCTTCTACAGGGCTTAAACCAAACTAAGGAGTAAGGGTTGCCCTGYGGTCAGGTGGGCCACTGCTGTGTATTCCTGTTCCTCAGCTCCTCTTCTGTGCCTTTCCAGTGCTTTTTGTGCATCTTTGTGTCGTTCCGTCAGGAAGAAGCTAATAGCCACAGAAAACGTACCCTTTAAAATGCAGGCACTAATCCCTACATAAASGATGTATCGGGAACAAGTTCTATCAGTTTTACGTTGTCGTTGAGCTAAACTTCCGTGATCTTTGTTGGTGCAATTTTTATTAGTGTCAAATTCAAACCTAACGTAAGTATAACTGTGTTTCTGCTAATGAGGTTGGATTACCTCCTGGATTTGCTCCCAGAAAGCTTTACTTTAAATTCCTTTTAGGTAGAAGGGTAATAAAATGGGTAGTTCATTATAATTGTATATAAAACTTAAAAAATGTCTTTAATTTTTTGGTACCATATTTTGTCTTGGTGAATTTTTTTTTCTATTTTTCTTTTTTTTTTTTCATTTTTTTCTTTTTAAAGGAAACCCAAGTCTATATGGAGCAATTGAAAGGTATTTATTATTTTAGAAGAATGAGACTGTTGAAGAGGTCAYTTAATAATTCAGGAGTTAGTAGTTATCAGAATCTATTTTCGAAAAGAAATATGGGCACAGGAATTGCTAAAAATAATGTATCCTGTTGACAATATGAATTTAGTTTCAGCTCTGACAAAAGAATCTTTGCAATTCATTTCATCATGCAAAGCAGTATTTTAATACAGGTGCATGTGTGTGCTTTACAAGGTTTAAAAGCAGAAAAAAATCAGGRTTATTTTGTTTTTAAAGTGTTGCATTTTAAACATCTGTATGTAAGAGAAAAAAAAAATTGTTTGGCAGTTAAAAATAATTAAAAATAATTGGCCAGTTTAGCTCTCTAAATTATTTTACTGTAATCTTATTCATTCTGTGGTTYCCATTTACCTCTGTGTTTGTAATAAATACCTTTGTTACGCTGCCTTAAATTGCCAGTCAAGAGATTTTCATTTGTGATTTTATTTAGAGTGTTTTTATTAAGCATTGCCCACCCCTTTGGATAGCTTTACAAGTCTTTCCCACCRATTTTGTCAGTCTTTGCAGAGAGACACAGATTTGCAGAGAAACGTATTAGCTGTTGGTGCTAGCAAACGATCATTAAAATGTATTATTTTTACTTTGGTGTGATTTCTTCTTATACCTCAGACCCATCCTCACAAATGCAGAACTGTAAAGAACTTTGTCTTCTGCTGGTTAGCAGAAGTGGATTTAAATCCACTCCGACAGTTCATTTGACAATGACCTTGAGGGGCTTTGCTTCTTGAAGAAGAAAGCAGAAGCTTGCGGTAAACAAAGTTCACTTCTGACAGATGGATTGAATGACAGAAAGGTTGCGAGTGCCAGAATAGCCCTGGCAGAGGAGGAAATGTTCAGTGGAATCCAACAGGAGAGGAGGTGTGAACAGGTGCAGGGTTGCTGACGGAAGGGGAACCAGATGGAAGGAGCCAGAGCCAGTTTATTTAAAGGAAAAGGCAGAAAACACTGAAAGGCTGTGCGATCAGCGGCTAAAAGTGTGCATGGGAGAAGGTAAAAATTCACAAAGCAAAACTGCACAGTGGGATATCTAGCACTTACCATAACGGTAGTAATTTGCGAGTTTAGTTTTAAAGTTGCTATTGAAGTATGTTTTTCTCTTACCCTTGACAGCATAAAGATGAGAGGTTTGTAAGCTGACCCTCAGAAAAGCAAAAGCTTGGCTGCTCGTTATTGCTAATACTAACGTGCAGACAAAGTTCCAGTCAGGATAATGTTACTATTGTGCTATGGTTAACCAGAGCAATGAAAGGGATGTAAAGCTGGATTTTTATTTTTAAATCACATGTTCAAATCTAGCTCCTGGGATATGCAGGCAGGTAAGTATGTCTTTTATTAGGATGTTCACTAACACCTGAGCAAATCAAGAACCGTCAGGTACAGTGTGATTCTAGGCTAGTTCTTCTAGTCACGATTTTGTCAGTATACGTGTTGTCTTGCTCTATGTTGGGGGAAAAGTCTGGCTCACCCTAGCTCAGATGCCACCCCCCACTTGAAGTGTTTTCTGTGAGCTGGCCATCCTTCTGGAGAACACTTTGTTCCTGCTGCTGCTTCCCAGGCTCTTGGTGCAAGGCTGGGTCCTTTGCAGGCAGCGAATCTGTTCAGGTCACATTAACTTCCCCGACAGCTGGGCCCAGCAGACACCTCGCAGGGATCGGGGCTACAGCTAGCGAGCTCAGGCTGCAAGATCCCTGCCTGTCCCAACAGGGGCTGTGAGGTGGGGGCGCAGCCGCCGCACGCAGCACATCTGTGGGGCGCTGGCTCCTTCAGYTCTGCTCATTTGGCCCGGGTCAGGTGTGGCCTCGCGGTCGCTTTCCGTGCGAGTTAGGCAGCGCCTGCCTTGCCAGGCTCGTGCTGACTTCATGCCAGCTGCAGGACGACAGATGATACCTGATTCAGCATAAAGCTTGAGGGTGCAGAGTCAACCTACCAAAAACATTCTTTTTTGTTTTTGTACAAATTTCAAAGGGCAGAGTAAGTTCATAGCAGATCAGGTCTCTACATCATTGCGCTGCATCATTTTTTGATTTGGTATCAGGAGCCTGATGGCTGGATTTACTGTATTAGCAAGCTGAGCCTTAGAGTGCAGTTTTGCAATTGCTCTAAGCAGATCTAAGTCCGTGCTGCTCCTGAAAAGGCTAATCCCATCTTCCGCTACAGCCGTATTTCCAGTCCCTTGCTTATGCTGACAGTGGCAGGCAGACACCCATATGATCAGATGGTTTGAGGAGCTGATCAGATCGAGGAAGAACCATTTGCTCTTGCTGGGCAGGTTGCACGAGTGCTAATTAATAGAGGATATATAAAAAAAAGACTACACCTTGCACTGGCACTGTTGCCTTACACTGGCTTAAATCTATCATGAAACCACATGTGAAGAGATTGCTGGTACTGAATTTGGGAATCACCATATGTCAGGAAAATACTCCTTTATTTTAAATATAGTGAAAATAATTTACACTAATTTACATAACTTTGTACACACAGAATAAATGCCCACAAAAATCTGTGCTAGGCAAACGTTTCAACATTCAGCCGTTTGTAAAAGTGGCTTGTGAAACAAGGAGAGCAAAGAGGAAAAGAATATTCCAGAGAAGAGGGCACAGTGCTGTGAGATACTTAGGACTGTGTACTCAAACTTCACAGAAACCACTGTGATGAATCTTCTAATGCAATTCATATACTGTATTTGATTATTATTTTCTTTATGGTTGTGTCAGACGAAGAGTTCACAGTCTTGCTGTCATTGCCAGATGGGCATTTTCTTACAGAAGAGTCAGATTTTGGTTTCAGTTGGTATATTTGACCTAGTTACTGACAGAGACCTTTTTCCTTCTCCAAGAATGAAGTAGAGGGCAGTTAACAGTAATATTTACCTGTRGCTGTGCTATACTGAGAACTGTTGCCTACTTAGAAGGGGGTAGGTCTCAGTTTCTCTGYTTTGAAGTCTCAATGCCAGAGGAATTAAATCATCTCATGGTTTAGATGTTGATGTTTTCCATTATTCTGAATTTAAAAGCAGTAAGGAAATCYTCTTCTTCCATTTTGTTGCTTAATCTACTTCATAGCAGTAGAGATAGAAAATGGAAACATCTAATATGAATATGCTCAAGGTCACTATATTCAAACTTCCTCATACTGTGTGAGCTTTTGTAGGAATGTGGACCCTGTGTGCCTATCCCTATGCCCTTTTCACCTTCTTTATGTGCACCAGAATCTCCAGTAAATGGTAATTTTGATGTTATTTTCAAGTACAGCAAGTTCTCAATAGGAGAATAAGAGTTTTTTTCATGCATTTTTTTTAATGAATGATATCTCCCGATGCCTAAAGCAGGCTTTAAAAGGCAATGTCAGAGTCTGAGACTTTGTATTGTATTGTTTCTATAAYCTGGCAATATTGTATTAAGTGCAAATGTACTAAAAAGTTATAATATGGTTCCAGTTGTGTAACAACATTCCAAATAGAGAAAACTAGAAATAAATTTCATGGGGGGCGATAAAGCACCCACTATCCATCTCAGCAAAATTGAAATTCCCAGGAAAAAGGTATAATTTGGTGAAAGAACTGGAATGTAGTGAAAGAAATCCATTACATTGATTTTTTTTTWAATTTATTTTATTATCTGAATTGTGGGGAAATAGTTGTAAGCTAATCTGTCAGACAGTTATAATCAGTCTACTGACAAAAGTTGGAAATATGGACACAGTTTATTCTTTTCTTGTGTTCTCCTGCAGATGTGTTCCTTGGATGTGGGGTGGTTTTTTGAAGTAATAGTACCCGGGACAGCTGTCTCTTCTGATCTTTAATCTCATGTATGAAGAGGTTATATATATAGATAGATTTAAAGTAGGTTTATTAACCCACTTTAAAAGGTATTTTATAGCATCTTCTAGCCTTTCAGATCTATATTTAAAGAGCAGTAGCAATCTGAATGTTTAATTTATTAACAATTTCAAGTCTCTGACCTTTATTTAACTTCTGCCATTGCTTGAAGTAGAGGTTAGCACTGCTTAGCATGGTTTTGAGAAGAAAGCTCTGTCATTTCATTATGTTAGGATGCACTCTGTGTCTATAAACTAATGTAACTGAGCACCTTACATCGTTAAAGTAAATCAAAAAATCTTTTTTTAAACCTCAGTTCCCAGAAGTATGTACCCTTAACAATGACACAGYCCTCTAGCTCTACCAATAAAACTACCACATAAGTTGCAGCAAAATTTGAGCACAGAAATAGTAGACTGTACTGAAGCTCAGCAAGCACAGTGTGCTCGTTGGGGCAAGTTCCAGCAACTTGAGCTTGCCATGGAGCAGACCTGGCAGCACGTTCCCGAATCGGCATCCGGTCACTTCCCACAAACACACGTAAGGAGCAGCTCAGTGGTTAGCTCCCYCAATGGGATACAGGAAGGGTGCTCTTTCAGCTCCTTGGAGAGGTTTGAAGAAATGACTTGATCATGATGCTTTTACAAGTTATTGCCACGCAATTCTTGCATGTGTGCGTACGTTTTCTGAGTTTATTTTTGGACAGAAGAACGTTTGTTTCATGTTCTTCCTTCTGCCCTGTGAAAGCACAGATAGCCACAGTATCCAGCCAGTTTTGAACATGCACTCAGAAAAAATAATGCCTTTATTAAAAACAGTTGGGAAAACAAAAATTTCAGTGAAAGAAACACTATAATTTTCTGCAAAATCTTCTACAGAAAATATTGTCTTTTCAGTTGTGTCCTTAGTCATAACCATTCTGGGTATTAACAAGAAAGTATTAGATGAAAATACTTAACCCTAGGAAGTAGGTTGTGCTTCCTCTAGCAAAGGAAGGTGACCAAGACCACCAACACCAGACACAGAATTTCTTGAAGTCTTGACGTAAAGGGAAAGGGGGAAATCTTCTGAGACCTAATCTTGTTCTTGATTTGACCWTAAGCATTTGAGCAAGGTGTTTGGTGTAGAACTGTTCCACTGGTGTGGAAATCACTARTTTTGTATTATGGTTGCACTTGAAACCAGCATTCACTTATTTGCCTACAGAACTTGGAGTCATACTGTGTTGCACTTCATAATCTAAATATCTGAAAATATTGAAAGATTTCACATAATATTATAACCCTAGAAATATGTTCTCCATTATAAATATGAATAGGCTGTTGCACTGCTGTTAAATTGAACGGTAGAGTGTTAGGACTTCTGTGTTAATGTAAAGAGAGAATGATTTAAGACCATTTATGGAGAGAATGACTTCTGCTTGTATGATATTTTCCTTTTTTACTTGAAAAGCTGTCAGGCTTGTGCAGTCACCAGGAGAAACTGAGCCCTTATCCTTCTGTTTACAATTGAGCTATAATATGGAAACATGTATGAGGATAGGGAAAAATTGTGAAGCCTTCTGACCCAAAGTATATTCTTATGCTGTGCCTTTTTTATCACCTTTATCATTGCAGTATTTTCTGATAAGGCAGTTAGGGACTTTGAAAACCTTTTTCTGATGCTTCTCCTAACATGACTAGGACATTTTGTTTCCATTTCTGTTCATTTTTATTGTGATTGTTGCTTTGTGTCTTCTACCAGTTACTGGAGAGAAGAGCAAGGATATGCTCTGATTTTCCATTATTTCCATGGCACTTATAGCTGAAATACCATTAACCTATGAAAGGATGGTTTGGAAAGCTAGCTCWAGCTTGCAGAGTATACAGCATGGGCCATTGCTAAAGCATTGCACCCAAAGTTATTGGCCAAAATCTTGACAAGTTTCTAATAAACATAAGCTCTCAAGTCCTATTCTCAGAAGTGGCATGGTGCTGTAAATAAATGTAAGCTGTGAATAAAACACTGGTAGTTTCTCAAGACTAACCCAAACTCTTTTGCAGTTTGCTATAGAGAAGCTACATGTTCATTTTCAAATACAGTAATGGAGGGGCTCAGCTCCCTGGAAGTGAAGCAGGAGCCCAGAGCCCAGCACGTTCCCTCCGCTGGCAGGACTTGCTGCTTGCGGTGCTGCCCTGCCTGCCTAACACTTACCTGGGAGTGCTCTGGGCTGYCCCGCTGAGGACATTAGACTCTATTGTGAGGACATTATAGACTCCATCTAAAACTCATTTGTGTCTTTCTAGCCTTACAGCCAAGCTAGATTTAAAAGTCTTTCTAGAATTAGTCACACTTTTATCCACTACGGAAGATGATTTGTTTTTATCCACCATGTATACACTTCAGATACAGGTTGCTCCCCACGGTCTGTTGTTTCTGAACCCTGACAGTTCACAGTGCACAGTAGGTAGCACAGCAGAGTGGCTTTTTCGGATGTGTCCCTTTGGCAGAGGGTTCCTGGTGGCTGCACATTCTTCATTCGCTGTCCATTTGCCTCTTGGCACATGCCCTTTGTAGGCAGGAGGGACCCTAGAGGCGCGAAATGGCCGCTCGCAGGCTTGCCTCCTTGGCGGCTGCGCGAAATGGCCGCTCAAAGGTTTGCCTCCTCGGTGGCTTCTGCGGCGCGGCCTGGCACGTGCGCACGGCCGCTGCTCACTGTGCGCATCCGCCCGCCATAGTGCAGGCCACAACGCAGCACCCACTTGCCCACCTTGCCGCCATGGGCGAGGTGCCGCTGAAGGAAACGCGGCCCTCCTGACACCTGCTGTAGCAAAGGGTGTCTGGCAGCTCTGCTGGGTGGTGGGGTGTTGTGCTGAGCAGTCCAGTGCTCGTGACAACTGCCTGAATGCGAAAGATACTTGGAAGTGGGGAGAGGGGGTTGAGTGGAGGGATTTCCAGGAAATAGGGAAAGATATTTCCTAGTAATGCTTTCCATGTTTGGAACTTGCACTCAGGAAGGGATGCGTGCATCAGTTCCCTAGGGTAGCCCCAGTTATAGTTTCAAAGTCATTCTAAGAATAGTGTAACAAATGTGCAGTTTGTTGTATGAAGTTTTCTTGAAAAAAAATACTTCTTTATAGCTAGAATAGTCTCTGTATTTACACATATTATCTGTGTCAAATCAGTCTCAACCCTCTCTCTCTTGAAAAAGAGAACATAAAAGGAAAAAAAAATTGGGAAAATTGGGAGTCTGTAATTTCAATGGGAGTTTTGCCTAAGGTAGAGCTTGCAACATCAGGACCAGGAATTAGTGTAATGTGACCCACCATTTGTGTTGCTTTCGGGTAAATCTAAGAGAGAAGATTTAACATTGTGCATGTCATGCTGAGATATTGCAATATCTCGGATGGGTTATTAGGCACCAAGCCAAGGGTTAACTGTAGCAACCACATGAGATACGGCTTTGTCCTTATGTGATCTATACTCATGTTTAATTTTGTTGTCCACTATTATGGGTATTATTGCTAAACTAAACATCTGTAAGACTTTTTGGAAACCTAAGCTTTTACATGTAGTTTCGACAGAAGATTGTGTGGGTATCTATGTCATTTGAAATCTAGAAATCCATCCCCATATGCGCGAACTCCCTGAAATTTTGAATCTAGATCCAAATGTGTGCGCAACATGAATATTTACAATCCTTGAGAAGGTCCAGATCTCAGTTTGTTGTTCAAGACTTTTTCTATTCTATGTGCCTATCTCTCTCTGCTTGTCTTGTTTTCCACACTGTTTTTGCTTGGCTTGCATTAAATAAAATGCTTCAATGGAGTGTGGTTGTCTGGCATTTGTTTTGCCTCAGGAATAGATTGCCCCATCTTGCATATCTGGTCAAGTAAATTGCTCTCTTGCCTGCATACTTCAGTAATAATACCAGGCTTTAGACCTTCCTGTACAACCCCCCAGTGAGCAGAACCACAAGCGGCTGTGCCTGTGCAATGCTAACAGTCTTCTGTATTGTAATGGATGCATTCATCTCCTATTTACATAAATTAATAGTTAAAACTTGTTTGGTTGCTTAAAAAAACTCATTAGGCTTTCAGAATAGCTGCATTATGAGCACTGTGGAGATCGCCTCTATTGACTTATCTCCTACTGATTCACTGGGAACTGGTCCATCTTGGGATCAGGTCCCTAAATTTCATTGCAAAATTAAATTTATCGCATATAAAGAAAGATTGAATAATCTGTTTAATGCAAAGTGGATTTAGAGAAACTTCCCTATGAAAAAAAGTTGTGTTTAAAATTTTTTAAAATGAAACATTTTTTGTCTGGAAGGGTAATTTTTACTCAGGAAATAGATCACATTTTTTATTCATTTTTACTAGTCGCTGGAGAATGCTTGACATTGCAAGAGAAAGGTCAGTTAGTGCAGCATGAGGTGGGAGGGGAATATTTCAAGCAAAAGGCTTGGCCAGATTTTCTTGCTGTTATTATCATTAATTGAATGATTTTGTTGCTTTACTCTTCATCTTCAATGCAGAATTTTTATTTGTATTTATTTTCTCTTTGGCTTTTATAGATTGGAGAAAGAGAGCATTCAGCACAGCATTAGCAATGAAGCAAAGGCCCGAGCCCTTCAGGCCCAGCAAAGAGAGCAGGAGCTGACACAGAAGATGCAGCAAATGGAGGCCCAGCATGAGAAAACTGGTAGGTGGTAGGGAAAGATTAGAGCCTGGGCACTCACTCACAAGCCAGGCCCACGCCTTACTGTGAAATGACATCAGGAACACCTGTAACCTTTGGCTGGCCGAAGGGAGCAGATGCTAACTACACCGGAGATTCCGAATTACATATTAGTTAGCGTTTAAAAGAGAAAATGGAAAGTATTGCCCACTGTCTGTTGATTTCAGAGTGCTGCTCTCACATCTGTTGCACCATCTGGATTATGAGTTTATTTACCTGTGTTCAAGAAACGTAAAGCTGAGAGAGACCACAACAAAGTAGAAAAACAAAGGGCTTGTTTTTGGCTGGATTTTCAGGCACACATGTTATATAAAGAAAATAGCATCAGAAGCTCTGCGGGAAATGCTCTGAGCTTACAGTTAAAGTCTCCTGAATAGCATTGAACRGTTCCCACAGTACACACATTATAGCTACTCTAAAAGCTTAATGAGTTTGCTTCGGCATCCAAACTGGAGAAAAGCTTTAGCCATTAATCGGTTCTTAATTCACTGTCGCAGCTGGATGTAATTCACTGGCTCCAAATTGATATGTTCCTTTATTTAATCTTTGCAGCCTCAAACATTTTTATCATTAGTATGTCCCCCCTCACTCTCGATCTAGAAGAAAGATGTTTAATCCCTTGCATATTTCAGGTTCTCATATAAAGCGACTTCTTTCTGTTGCTTTGGCTGATCAATAACTTTTCACCTTTAATTTGGCAGTAAAATGATTTTTTTTTAAAAAAGTCCTTATTGCTACCTATTATGACAAAAACATTAATAAAGGTCCAAGTTAGAAACAAAAGAATTTTTTTTTTTGGAGAGAAAATCTCTAACCCCTGAGCATGGAAAGACTGATGAGCTTCAGATTTTATGGAACATGGTATATTCATATGTTTAATGAAATACCATTTTCATCCACCTGTCTCACAACATCTTTAGAAAAATGTAGCTTGTGTTACTCCTAAACAGTGCCAGCTAATACCTGAGGTAGCAGACACATTTACATCTTCCATCTAATTTATTTTTGCCTTTTTTGAGGCATTATCACATTATGAGAGACCCTAGCTTGTGTTCAGAGTATGCAAACAAGTACATTATGACTGCTGTCTACACAGCAGGAGAAGAAAAGAAGTTCTCAGAATCATTTTCCCTTCTCTACCCAACACATCTGTATATGACCGAGTGTAATTTTGCATAAGAGATGTGTAATTTACCCCTCTTGGTGTGTAAATTGTTGCAGTATACCAAAGTGAAGCAACATTAAGACTGACTATGGCTTTTTATATCTCTAATACAATGAGGAAGAGCTGCAAATAATGGTAGTTGTTTATTTTGTACATAAAGTAACCCATGTTTATTTTGAACTTACACATATGTAAGAAACTTGGATAACTTTTCTTCTGTGGATGTTTTCAAAAGCAGAAATAGGAAACTTTTTTCTGCAATATGTTCATTTAGAAACTGTAAAGATCTTTGATTTCTAGGTCGTGATTTTTTGGTGTGGCCAAAGTGGTAGTATGTGCGAATATATTTATAGCATCATTTTACTGTGCCTGCCACTTGACAGTAAGTCTAGAGCTCATCATTAAAAATAAATAAATAAAATAATAATTTWAAAAAAATCATAGTGAGCACAGGGCATAGTAATCAAGGGAGATACTTTCTTAAAAAAGTATATGGTGTCTTGTATTTCTAGTAGGTCCATCAGTGTCTACACCAACTGAGCATGGGAAGATCTGGTAGGCCATTGTTTCCCAGTCTTAGTCCTCTCAGAAATATACACCCCTGTGTATTTTTAAAGGAAGCTGCATCACCTGCCTTTTACTGGAAGGTGATAATAAGGACAGTGAGCTGTTAGGCTTGAAGTATCTCTACGAAAACRGGGAACCTGCTACCCTATACAAGATAATGTCAATGATAAGAATCAAAAAAAAGAATTTGAGGAGTGGGAAGGGAGTGTGGGGACATGTGGATATTACCTGAGAAAAAACAAACATTTTACATTCGTTTATCCTGGCATATAGCTCATCTTTGGTAAATGCTGATTAATATTATACTGCCTTGYCTAGATAACCCAAGTTTAAAAAATATACAAAGAATGGTAGGTCTAGAAGAAAGAAATTTAAAATATATTAAATTGTTTCTCTTTGATTTTTTACAAAATTTTGAAATCTATTTCCAATTTTATGATTTCTAGTAAATGAACTGGATTCATTGCTGACTTCCCACAATACATTTGTAGCAAAATTRAAGGAAGAATGTTGTATGTTGGCAAGGAAGTTGGAGCAAATATCAGAAAARTACAGGTTAGTATATTTTTTATCCTATTCCTTTTATTATTAGACTATACTTTCTTATTTTTATTTGCATTTGCTATTCAGCTTCTCAGTGTGAATGTAGAATACATCATTAAAGAAACATATGGATTTTTATCCAGGGAAATTGTGATTTTCTCACCATWAATTCAAATTACTTTTACTATTTCAGTATAAAAAGGTTATACTATTATACTCTTCCTGATATTCATATTGTTAATATGAAAAGTAGAAAATAGTTAACAAAAGTGCTACAATTTCAATTCTGAAGTTATAGCTATTTCAGGTTCTATAAACTGTAGTTTTTTGGTTGTATTAATTAAATTCACAGTACTGCATACTAGATATTTATCTCTGGAAAAAAATTCTTGTCTTTTTTTTTTTTTTTTTTTGGTCATTAGAGTTCTAATTCTGCCACCACTTCTTTTGTGACATGCTTGTTAAAATCAATAGCAGCTCTAAATGCAAAGCAATTTGAAAACTTCTGTAGAACAAAATCAGGAAGCAATAAATGGTTAAAATAAAAGAGTATTAAGGTATCTATTTTAATATTACACCTCATAGAAGACTATCATGTTTTAAATAACTGGGAATTTTGTAATTGCAGCCCTCATACTCCTGTTTTAATATATAATTCTTTTTTTTTCCTTTCATTTGATTTTCTGTTTTTTTAAATAGATATTTCATCTCTATGTTGAAACTTTTCGCGAGGTTCATATTTAGGCTAGGAAACAGGAGTTACGTGGTGAGCTGGCATTCGGCAACTTATGCAAATTTCATGCAAAGTGAATTGGGTAGTTAGGGGTAGGATTCATCTTATGCACAGAAGTTGACTAAAAATGCTCGGCGGAGACAGAATAGGTCTTGAGGTTATGATGATTATTCTGGTGGGTGGATTTAGTCACCCTGTTGAGGTAACATAAGGGGGGCCACTCTCGGTCAGGGAGAGGTTTCTTTTAGCCCAATATCTGGTTTCCAAGAATGGTCTTAAGGGACTAAGTAGATGGCAGGCATGTAAGATGCTTCCCACATGTACTCCTTCCACTGCCCAGCCTACCTTCCACTGAATATAAAGTGTTGACTAGCTGATACATGGCTGAAGTTGCGACGTGAATCCCATACAGAGTGTCTGGGGAAGGAATCAGAAACTCAAGGAAACGTAAGCACCCTTTCAATCCATTTCAGTGTTGTGATGGGTACTCCAGAGATGAGCAGATGGGATTTTCTCCTGAAAAAGCAGAGCTTCTCTGCTCAAGTAATATAAAATTAAATAGATTTTCAGTAATGTTCAAATGATATTATTCCAGTAATAAAAACACACACAGACTTTGTTGCTAGAGCTCACCGTCGCAGACTAGTAACTGTAAAAGGGTGCAGGAAAGGCAGAAAACATACTGTGAAAACACATTATTATCTGAAAATAAATAGCAGAGATTGCCAAGTGTTTCTCCACCTAGCAGCATTAGCTCACTGTGTCAAGAACCTGAAAAGGGGGCCCTAATATAGCTTGAGATTGCCTTCATGGGAGTGGGAGCTGCTGCAGCGAGATGCAGGAATGGGCCGACGGGAAGGGCAGAGCTGAGAAAAGGCCTGAAAATGGGAACAGAGAGGAACTGGTGGTGGTGGAAAATGGCAAGCCAAGAGACRGCTTCACGAGGTGATGTGGGCAGAAAGTCAGATGCAGAAAATGGCTTCAACAAAGTTTTACATGAAGAACTGTGGTTATCCTTCAGTAGCATCTCTCTTAAAGGCAGTCTCCATAGCTCACTGTCCTGGATGGTAGTGGAGAACTACATTTCTGAGGTGGGATCCTCTATCTCTGTGTTTGGAGAAATGCCATCCTTGGAAGATCTTACAACTTTACTTTGTGTGTACATCAGTAAATGCAGATCATAAAGCAAAGAATTGTACAGAAAAGATTATTTTGCCCTCCTTTTGGCTTAGTGACCATACCATAAACTGCAGTTACTGTGGAGGTCCTGACCGTAACACTAACACATTTTTATCCCAGGGCACAAGAAAGGATTAAGACAGAAATGTTGTTTCTGGATGTGAATGTTGAACCTAGTTATGCATTTTCTTGCTGTACTGCTGGGTTTTTTTACACCTAAGTTTCCATGGGGTTAAGAAACAATTGCATAATATCAGCTGTGTTGTTTAATAGGTAAAACACCCAAGTATTTTTGGTAAGAAATGTAATAGTGAGTTTATTTAAATTTTCTGTTTCTTTATAGCATTTCAAAGGTCCATTTTTAATGAGGCATTTCAAATTTATCTGTGATAATTATTAGCACAATGTAAGTGGGACATTTCTAAGCTGCATGGATGTTTTGATATTTCACACAGACTTTCTGAGAGATCTAAGCTGAAATGTTTGTTTATGTGTAAGCTGGAACCTATGTTTAGGATAAGAAAGAGCTTCAGAAAGACAGTGTTAACAAATTATAGATAGTGTCAACAAATTATAAAGCCCTCAAGTTGTACAGGAAGCAGACAGTATCTGTGCAGGTTTTTGTATGCATAGGCATGTTGAAAAACACAGTCCTTTGTTGAATTCTTCTGTGCTATTTTGTTAATTTTTTTYCCTCTGATTGTCACTGTCTGAATTTCTGGGTTGTGGATTAATGCTTAACACTGCCCACTGTGTATTTGTGGTTTGCGTTTTGTAATTAAGGGGAACAATGGGAGTCCATTGGGTCTCGTTATATATAATGGTTGGTTTAATTTGTTTCACTTCTATCTTGTTAATTGTAAATTGATCATTAAGATTTGAATTCTAATCTGTCACCAGGGTTGTGAGTATTGAAGCTAGAGCAATGATCCTGGTTTTAATCACTGATGATGAGAAACAAATTTTATAATTTTGGTACATATTGCAGTTCATATATTTTAACACTGTATTTTATGGTGTTATAAATATTGTTAAATGACTTTTAGTGTAGTTTTACTGTTTGGACTATAATGTATAAATTATATTACTGTTTTGGCAACAGTAGGCATCCAACTGTGTGAGTTTAATTGAAGTAAAGAACACAGACTCAGCTGAACTATTTTTCTGCATGTTTGGTTGACTGCACTGCACTCAATACCACGAGTAAAATGTTCATTGAAGGTAGCAGGACAGCAATATGGAACAGGATCCGTGTCCAGGATCAGTTGTAAAGGTTATATACAGTTTATCTGAAGAATTACTATCCTGATACTCATTGTATCAGCCAAAATATTTTGCAGCWTGTATGTAATTGCTATGCAAGCAAGTGATTTGAAGAGTAGGAAAAGACACTGCTTTAAAAAGACAACCTCTGTGCTGAGGCTCCGAGTGCTGTAATGCAAAAGACTGTTTGGAGGAGTAAAGGCAGCGCTGCCATCTTAGTGCTGAAAAATCAGCTCATTCCATCATCAATCACTTTGAACAATTACATGAGATTTGGCAAAGCTGCAGCACTATTGCACATCTATTTAGAAGCGAGCTTCCATTTTATATTTTAAAATCAATGTGAAGCTGCCTCTATGCTCTGGGCAGTTTTGAACTAATACTGATTCCACAGGAGTCCTACCAGCCGCGCAYGGCTACAGCGCCGTGACTGTTCCCCCTCTGGCTAGCCGCCTGCGGCTCTGCGCAGCCCCTGCCGAGCACGGCCCGATGGCGACGCTCCAGAGGTCTGCGCGCTCAGCGTAGCTCCGGGAGCTTCTCCCTGCAGCAGCTTTCGCCGTCCCTGGCTCTCCTGCTGGGGCAGGGTAGCTGTGGTGGAGCRCGGCGGGCACGTCCGTGCCGCGGCTGGTGGGCTCTGCCCCGGCACACCGAGCATCCCGCTTAGAGGCTTTCCTACTTTGTGTCGCTCCCACATCGGAGGCCCTCAGATTTTTGGGAAGGTGCCATTTGGAGCTTGTTYCTTTCTCCCCTCTCCATGGCGTGTGGCAGCTTGTGAGCAGAGCAGGGCAGCGGTGGTTATCCTGACCTTGGCTGGGTGGGATTGCTGCTTGTGCTCTGGACATGCGGTCGTGTTCCGTGCCGTTTCCAGCAGCAGAACTCTTAGAATGGCTGAGGTTGGAAAGGACCTCTAGATATCATCTAGTCCAACCCCCCTGCTTCAGCAGGGACATCTAGAGCATAGGGTGGCATCCAGGCAGGTTTGTAAGAGCTCCAGAGGAGACTCCACAGCCTCCCTTGGCAGTTCAGGCTCTTTGCAATTCTGTAGCTTTCTGTATTACTGAACATTCTGAAGTTGTTTAAAAAATATTTCACATAGAAATAATTGTCTTATGACTACCTTAGGAAACTGAGCCAGGTAAGGGGTCTGTACAGAGCAACCTAAGGAATTTAAGTCAARTGATAATGAAAACTCTTGATCTGCATCCCTGTCCTGAGACCAGTGTTCTCTTTTAAATGCCAGTGCATGTCCCTTGGTCATTGCCTGTTTCCTTGCCTAAACTTTTTAACATTGATTTTGGTAGGCATTCTGCCCTTCATATGTATTGTCAAAATTTCAATGGAATTAAATACTTGAATCCCAGTGATCAATCTCTGAGATATTAGACTTCTAAGGACTGTTGTGCAGATGCACTTTTTAACTAATTTTTTTTTCTGACAAGTCTTAGCGAAGAGGGATTTCAGGAGAAGACCRCAAGCCAAGTATAACATTTGAAGTATTAAGCATTTAGATCTGTATTTTATGTMTCAGAGATCATGCTAGTCGTTTTCAATGAATTGAGCATATTTTTGTTTTCTTTAAGAATTAATAACCTCTAAGTAAGTTTATTTTATTATTATTTTATTTTATTTGAGGGTAAACAGCCCTTTCCTTAAGGGCTTTCGGTAGCATATTATTTTGAGGTACCTAAAGTTTGAATACCTTAATCCTTCCAGAAGGAATTCCAGCACCTTACAGGTGCTGGAGAGGAGTGAACAAGTCCCTTAAAACTTTTGGATTTTTACTATTTTGAAAGTTGCTTCTGCTGCTTCTGTGAATCAGTTAACCACATGTAAATGTAATTTAAAAAGCAGACTCCCACAAGTGGGAGACTCTGTAAACAGAAACATTCACAGTATCCCCACAGGCCACATCCTAAGGTTGCCYTTTACTGGCAGGAAAGGAACCCAAGACGGCGGCTGAGTTGAATCCCTCTTGCCACTTGGTTGAGATGAGTTGTGTGACATCTCTCACGAGCTTGTGCTCTCTGAGGAACCCCTGTTGTTCTCCATCCGTTGCCTTCTGGCAATATCAGTATCAGTGAAGACCACGGTCACGCTGCGATGACGTTGCTTGGTCCAAACGCTGACACTTCCCTAGCGCTGACCTTCCGCACTGACTAGCACTTCTGTTAAGTGTTTGATGTAACCCCTGGACTTCAGTTGCCTCCCTGCAACTTCCTCTCTGTTTTTATGTCAGCATCCAGGGCCCTCTCCTGCATACGAGTTTAACGGGCTCGCCTCTGTCATACTTTTCAGTGATCCTCCTTGGTAGACCWGTAGCTGCAACGTTCAGTTCACCACACACAGTTTTTCAAAGTCGCTCTTGTTCTTTTAGATTCACAGATGATATCTTGTATTGTTCCCTATTTATATATGGAAAGATTATGTTGTCATTTCCAGATTTGACTTGTCAGTATAACAGCATGGTTTTGAAGGAAGAGTATTCCAGTCCCCCTGTACTTTGTTTTATTTTATTTAAATGTCAGTGATTGTTGCATTCTGTAGCCGTCTACAAGGTAAAGCATCTTTGTTCTGTAGCTGCAGCGTATTTAATTTTATGATTTAAAGATATCTCTGGAGCTTTTTAACCTCAAGATCTGGAATGGCAGATGCCATAAAACAAATTTGCTTGCTTCTGATCCTTCCTTTCTGATCGTATAGCAGATTCTGACATGTTCTCATTAACCTTTTCTGAAGAGTTACACTGTACAAGTGCATAATGTATATTTTATCACAATTTTATCTGATATCCTTTCGTGGTATTAAGAAACAGCTCATGCCTATTTTTTCATGGGCTGATGGTTAGAAATGTAGCAAGTAGCAGTTGTRGGTCATTCATAGATCTGCTCACTCGTGAAAAGTAAGAATTGCTAAAGTGACTAATTTTCTTAAAGGATATGCAGAGATTAGTATGTCTGCATGGTTTATACCTCATTTCTTAAGCTTATGTTCATTTTCCTCCTATAGTGATGCATCTCCACTTGTATTTGGGGCCTATTATAGTAGCAAAATTTCTAAAACTATAGCAGTAGTGAGAGTTCAGGCGATTACAGTAGGATTTTTGTATCCATTTTTTAAATTAGATGTTAGCTTTTGTGATTGAAGAGCTTGCGAAGTACATTCTCACAGTGCTGGCCAAATCGTTGCTTCACAACTATGAATTTGCATTTAGTGATCTTAACATCAGCACATGATATCAAATGGCATGCTTGTTAAATTAGCCTGAAGTTAGCTGACCTGTAGCTGGGTAATTGCCATTGGTGTCTTTTACCAGCTGCCCTTCAGCATCGTGTCCTGCCTCCTTATTTGAATCCATGCTTTGTTCCTGAGAGCTCTGATAATAGCCTGTTTATGCATTATATCTACATGCTTGAAATTTTATAAATGCTGAAGTCACATATTGATGGCACGCTGCAGGATGAAATCTGACAACATCCATCATCACTGTTTTACTTCTGTAGATCTGAAGTCAACCAGCTTAGTCAGGAAAAAGAGTATCTTCATGGCAGATTGGAGAAGATGCAGAAAAGGAATGATGAATTGGAGCAACAATGTATCCAGCATGGGAGGATGCACGAGAGGATGAAGTCGAGGTAGGAGGTCCTGTTAATCTGTCAGTATATGGTATGATCTACTGTACCCGTTGTGGTGTGGAAACTGGAAAATGACACTGTGTTGTTGGAAGTAATATTCTTTCTTTCATGAAAATGACTGCATCCCTACCCTGCCGTCCTTCTTTGGAGGTTTTTTATAACATCTTCTGCTTGTGCCATTTTGGACAAATAAAAYGAAAGCTTGTACAATATAGTTTTCCAAAGAATTTAAACCTAGTACATATGTGTGTGGGCTGCTTATGCTGTTCTCTGCTCTAACTTGGATGAATTGTCTTACCATACGCAAAAAAATACGGAGCGCAGAGGGTGGGAGGAGAGAGGAGGATATTCAGTAATGTGAATGTAGGCTACAGATGTGGATTCTATGGTGGCACATAATGGCTGTATTTTTCAGTATTGACATCTTAACTTGCTCAGAAATGTAGAACTTGAATAAACAGAAAAATCTTATTAAATCCTAGTATTCAGAATACTATTAACAGCTTCTGGATACAAGTAGCCTTTGAGTGAAACCGTGGCTTTCTGAGGATCATCTGGGAGCAGCTGCAGCAACGTGAGTGTGGAGCTACTATACAGACAGTATGTTATATAAATCACACACACACGCACACACACACACACACACACACACTCTGCTGTACCATATATTAGAGATAGTATGGTTGAAATTAAGAGTGATTTGCTTTTAGGACAACCTTTCCTCTATGTCAGAATGGAATAGATCTGCTGGACCTGTGCTCTGCCGTACCAGCAGTGATTATACACTAGGAAAGATTGAAAGCATTAATCCAGAACAGAGAAGTGGTTTGAAAACAGCGTGRTCGTGCTGCAGGCAGTGCCTTACCTTCTGCTGCTGTTTTGATGACAGCAAGGAGAGAAAACAGGACAGTGATAGTGCGTCTCATGTTAAATATTGCAGAATATGTAAATATGGCAGAGATTAGTAGGTGTTTGAACCATGGCCAATATACTTTACCAGCATTTTAAGGAGGGGGGGACTCTTTTAACATCCTTTTAATGATGATCTTGCACTGTATTTATTAAAAATCCAGGTAATTAGTGACAAAGCTGCCGTAATAACCTGCTGTAAAATTTTAATATAATTTGATTCCTGTTCCTATGTCAAAACCTAAATAGATTTTTCAGTATAAGTTCCCAAATGCTATAAATTGGCCTTGAACTATTCAGTTCCAAGTGAAGAAAAACAGCAAGTATAACCAATAGCCCTTGTCTTTTTGTTACCTGACCACATGCAGTAACTTCCTGTCTATTTTATTTCTGCTATTCTTCTAGCGCCCATTAGAAAATTATTTTTTTTAAAAAAAACAAGATTATTTTTAATTAATTCATCTGGGGCATTTATAGAACAAAATGTGGTATTTGTATTTAAGAAAAATCCCTGTCATGGCCTGTGTTCTGCTATGAGACTACAACAGATGTAACTATTTTGTGGAAGGCTGATCAGTCAACATTGCTTTTAGAATATAAAAGTTTTGGCGGCTGTGATACCTGCATTCCTGAAAATGTACAGGATAACTTCCTTCACCATTCCTATTTTTCTCTCCAAATGTGTGCTGCAATATTGTCTGAAATGATATAACAAGTTCTTTTTTTGTTAAAGATTGCTTTAAAATTGYAGTCACCAAAGATGAGCTTTAATCGATGTTTTGAATATAATATGAGTATCTGTCCCTTTCAGTATGCTTTTGCTCTGTGAAATATGCCATTAAAAGAAGTAGATATCCAGGAACTTGAATTAAAAAATTTGCAGTTGCTGTGACTATGGAGCCATGTTAATACTGCAGTGGAGTTTAAAAGGGGTTTTCATTTATTGTTATTAATCCAGCAACCTTGTGGATCYTTGCTTTCAAATGTATATCATGTTAGTTTCTTACTGTTTTGATTTTTTTCAGCTACATGGTTTTAATTTTAGGCAGCAATCTGTGTGGCTAAGTATATTATCTCAGAGGTATTAGGTAACATGTGGCRCAGAGTCACTGCTGTGCTGCTGGAAATGAGCAGGTCAGCACAGTGACTCYGTAGATCTGAGTCTGTGAGAAGAGAAATCTTGCCTGTGATGTGGCAGAGATCTTAAATTCTAAAGCAATTTTTATGCTTAAATTCTGCAAAATCCCAGTCTGTGGATGTGTGTAGAAATCACAGCTGAAAGTATGTATTTTTTAATAACTACTGAGATAGAAAAACAGCAAAAATAAAAGCTTAAGCCACCCTTCTATTATCTTGCTGTGTCCCACTGTGCAAAAACAGATTTCAGAAGAATTAAAATAAAAATCAAATAAATAATGGTACCTAAAATGTTTGTTCATCCTCTTYTTATGTTTCCAAACCAAATTCTAGCGCGCAGTAGTGTGCCACTCTCACCTCTGTAGTTAGGTCAGTTCTATAAATGCAGACCCACTTTCTTTCAAGCTCTGATCTCTTCCAATTTTGGAGTAAGCAGCAAAGGGCAGAGATATGCTGAGATGCACTATCTATACATTCATTAATACATTACAATTAATTCATTTGATCAAGCTGCCATGGGTCAGGATTTTATCAGAATATTTCAAGCTTTCAGTTAATTTGATTAACAGCTCTTGGGATGTACAGAGCCCAATTACAGCTCTACTTTTCTGCATCTATTCTTCTCGTAGGGCAAGCATTTGATTGCACTTTATCTATATAAGTATTTTCTTCTAAGGAACAGCCAATGTCTAAAATGTGAAGCATTTAATTTAATATAGCTAGTTCTTCTCCATATATATTTTCTTTTCTTGACCAGATAATGTGTAGAAGAAGATCCCAGTAACTTTCTTTTTTAAAAAAAATTTATTTATTTACTTAAAATAAAATGAGCCATCCGTGCCTATCATTCATATCAGGTGCAAGAAATAAAGAGGGTATAGACAATAATTTTTATGAGCGTGTGATGTCTCTAAAATGCCTTTTTCCAAAGATTGTTTAGTCCRTGGAATCGGGCATGTTTTCTGAAACCTCTGTTTTGGTAAGCAGTTTTGTTGTTGTTGTTGTTTCTTTTTCTCCTCTCCTCTGATGTGTGTGTGATCACTGTTTAATCTGTGTAACATTAACAGTAATGATACATTTTAGGCAAATTTTTGAGGCTTTTTGTTGTGGTAGCCTTTTTTTCTGACATGTATTTCAACTGTATTTTTGGTAGCTAAAGTGAAAAAGAAGAGCCTACAGGACTGGCAATTTGGGGCAGATGTGTGTCTATTCCTCAGGCATCAGTGGTTGTAAGTTAACTACAAAAATGTTATAACCATCTGTGTAACAAGACGGCAGAGATCTGCTCTTGCCTGTTACTATAAATAAGAAGGAAATTTGTTTGACTTCATAGACATTGGATTTATAAAGACTATATGTGTCAAATTGTGCTATGTGCCATGTTGCTGAGATGTGTCTGCAGCCAACTACCTGGGGTGTCTTCCCCTTCAGACATTCTAGTGACGTGCAGCAACTGTGCAGAAATGTCTGTGTAGCACAACATGTGACAAATTATATTTGTTTTCTACCTATGGGGAAATGTATGATTCTCATGGATAACCTTATCTGGAAAAGTAGCTAAAATGGATTCTTAAGTGGACCACTCGAGGAGCTGGGCAGAATACATGACGTTCGGTTTGACACCGACTTTAAAGGCGTTTTTGGGTTTTTTCCACCATTTATTTTTTGTTGTTGTTGTTACTAAAAGATCGTGCTTGATAGTGTATGTGTGAAAGAATTGTGTTAATTTGAGATAGCTGATTTGCTTTCACTATTCCACTTCTGATTACAAATTTGGGATTTCTTTGACAAATCAGTTGATTAAAAAAAAAAAAACATAGCAACCATAGCACATTAAACATTTCACATGCTGCATTCAAGTATTTTTTATGTCTTCCAGAAATAATGATGGGTAGAAAAAAAAATTGACAATTGCTGAAAAAACCCTTTCCCTACCCCATCCAGCTCTTCTTAATTTATTGACTATATTGCCATCTTTAATTTTATTAATTGATAGATTAGCGTTTTTAGGGGACAATGAAATAATTGTTACTATTCAGTGACTAAAGCAAGTTTTGAAATATAATTATATGCCTAAAAATGCCGTTTTAGTTGAAAAACTAAATTCCTTTTTTCTGTTGAAAAGGGCGATAAGCATATGGCCCCTCCTGCCTTTCCTGAGCATCGTTATTCCTGCCCCTGTATCTTTGGTGGGGTTTCACTGGCACAGGACCTCGCACCTTGCGTGGCCTCTCGCTCACGGAGCTGGTTTGCAAAAGGCTCCCTGGTCACCATGTCCTGCCTTGTGTTGCAGACAGGTGACAGCTTGGTCCAGAATTCGGGACTATCTTGGCTACTTGATATTACTTTTAGTGCCCTTTGATAGATTCATGTTGTAGGCTGAGGACCATAAACTCCAGACGCACTATTAGGAAATAATCAAAGGATTTAGTGTGTATATTTTAATATATMTACATAATGTAGCAAATCCTGACAGGATCTGAAAATGTATTTGGCTTTTGTTTAATGTGTTTGGCTGTTTGTGCAGAATACACATGGTCTGGAATAGAAACTGGATGCTTAAAATCTCTTCCTCCCTTTTCCTCTCCCGCTCAGTATTTCTTTATCTATTTAATCTTCCGTTATTCCCTCTCTTCAAACTTATGTGTGTAAATATATGTATATATGCATATATTATTTAGGCTTTTATATGCATGTAATCTACATTAGTATTTCCATTTAAGCAGTTTATATGTAAGACTGTACAAGCCCCCCAGACACTGTTTTTAAAGATGTGTTCTCCAACTACTCGAACAGCAAGTTCAAGTATATAGAAAGACACAGAAAGCAGAACATTAGCCTCCTTGTTACATAACATGAAAATATATACAGGGAGTGAACTGCAAGGTCTYCAGAAAATACAGTGAAATAATGTGCTGCTTGGTTTTTATCCTTCTTGACAGGCAGATACAGGGAGAAATACTGCTCACAATTTTCAGGTGCACATTTAGAGTACGTAATAATGCTTGCTAAGGTGTGTTCTAGGTCACCGAGTACTGTATTCAACTGAAGTTATCACTATATATTTTTTTCCTTTGGGAATATATTCATCTCCATTGTGACAGTCATTAGGCCACACTACTCCAATGTGGAAAGCGGTTGCCAGCGCTGCTGGTCTGCTAGGTTGGGTTCTTCTTATTTTCAGCCTCCATTTATTTCCAGTAACTTGCACCTATTTGTCCTTGAGCAAAAATGGATGCAAGTAGTTCTTTGTTCCCTGTATGATTTTTTTTTTTTAATCTACACTTTATTTACAGAAAATGATTGTAATCTCTTCAGGCTTTCTGATGATCTGTAAGTGAAACCTTGCTTTTTCTTTCTTATTACTCCAGTAAGCTCTCCAGGTACCCCCAGTTTTGTGGTTGACAATCTTTTTCTTTTTTTTTTTTTTTTTCTTTTTGATTTTTTTTTTTTAATCTACACTTTATTTACAGAAAATGATTGTAATCTCTTCAGGCTTTCTGATGATCTGTAAGTGAAACCTTGCTTTTTCTTTCTTATTACTCCAGTAAGCTCTCCAGGTACCCCCAGTTTTGTGGTTGACAATCTTTTTCTTTTTTTTTTTTTTTCTTTTTTCTTTTTTTTTTTTTTTGGAAGATGGGCAATCAGAACTGTCTACAGTGTTTTGGATGAGGATGTTTCAGTATCTTATATGTGGAATTAATATATTTAATAGGAAATCCTGACTGAGAGTTTTTTTTTTTTTTATGGTTATTATTATTTTTGACTGCTGCATAATACTGGCTKCTGATAATCCTTCTGTATCAGCGAGGTGCATCCCGGACCTCTTCATCTCAAGTAATTTTAAATTCCTCGCAGAAACTGGTGCTATGAATTCCAAATGTACGGAGTCCTAGTTTAATAYTTAGTACTGGCAAATTTCATCCTATTTCTGCTGTTCCACTGTTCTGAGTCATCTAGTTCTTTTAGTGCAGTATTCCAATCTTCTCTAAACTGATGCCTTCTCTTAATGTTATCAGCACACTCCCACTTTTTGTGCTGAGTCATTATTCAGAATAGTCAAAAATCTGTTTAAATTCAACTGGAAGAAATCCATTTTTAGTTCTTCCTCATCTTCAGTTGTACACTCTATTTTACTTAGTTATCAACCTGACAGCTCCTTTATTTATCACCATCTTCTTCTTCTTAGTTTAGTTAACATTTGCTTTTGTGGCACGGTTTTAAATGTTTTGTTGAAGCTAACGTGGGTAAGATTCATTGCATTTCCTTTATCAAAAAATCAGCTATCAGAGTACTTAGGACTTGTTACAGAATCTGTTTGGCTTAATTTATGTATCAGTTTCTCACATTTTTCATTTACCTTTATTTCCTTCTATATTCYTCCTTCAGAACTGTTGTAGGCCTTGCTTGCATTTGAAGTTAGATTAACGGGCCAATACTTGCCTGAATTACCTTCTTCAAAGGATTAGCTAGCCGTGCATCTGGGTAGAGTGCCTGGCCATGTAGCCCATGTGAGGAGGGAGGTGCAGAGGAGAAAAGCTCAGTGTCTGTGTTCACTTTGCACATCAAGACAGCTGGTCACCACAATTTCTGTGTTTTAGAAATTGGGGAATAATATCAGCGAAAGGGGTAGCTTGAACTGAAGGATGGTCTATGTCCTGAAGAGGAGCATGGTGGAAATACAGCCGGGTTTGCTGCTTCCCTGTTGAACAGCTGTCAACGCTCCCGCTAGCACCTCCTCTGCTCAGAGTCTGGTCCTTGTCCACTCCTGAGAATATCCTCCCTCTGCTGCTTTGATGTACACAGTCTTCTCCAGCACCTACACRAGAACAGTTCTTACCCATACCAGCAGCTTCTGGGAGCGAAGCCTTCTGCTCACTAATAGCAAGCTCATGCTCTCGTTGACCAGGAACATAAAAAGCCATGATATGTGTGGGATATAGAACAGCATAACATAAGGTTCTAGGCTGTTGTTCTTTTTTTTTTTTTTCTTTTTTTTTTTTTTTTTTAATATATAGTGTAGTTGTTGGATCTTGAAATTAAACATTTAAAGTGGTGGATAAAAGTTACAGCTTTGGGAGCCCAGCCCAGACCCTTCTTTGATATAGCAAGACCCTGGAATTGCTGATCCCACGTAGATCATCACCTTGGTGCTGGGAGACACATGCATCTTAGGACAGAAGTGTGCTCATGACTCTCCAGTCAAACCCCATTTAATCCTTCTACATTTGCACCAACTTGCAACTGTTCTAATTTTGGTGGGCAGCTGCTTCAGATGATGGTGCATGATCCTTCACTGTTAATCAACCACTTACCTCTTAACCACTGCATCTCCTTCTCGAACCACTTTGCTTTCCTTTTGCCCTAAGAAAACCAGTCATGGACTGCTCTGCCCCACCCCTGTGATCCTCTTCCTCAGAGGTGGATAAGAAGCAACCAAACTGGATCAAAGTACTCCTGTGCTGGCAGGATCATGGAAACAAAATTCCTTAATGGTAAAGTATAGCATGAAAAACATGTCACAATTTCTTTAATGCATCTGCTAAMATGTGTCCAGAGCCACAGAATAAAGGTTTATACCCAGAGCTCTGGAAGCTTTATGAAAAGTCCTGATGCCTTAGTCTAAAAATTAAGTTGTGAAAATCTTTAATTAATGTAGTTACTTCATTTTCTTTCTTCCATATTGTGTTGATTCTGTTTTATCTAATTTTCTACACTGTGTTTCTGTTATATCCCTGTGATACTTAAGAACATCATATTTTTATGATTACCCATTCTGAGATTAACGCTATGCAGTAGTTAAGTGGCAAGTATCTACTTGGGGATTCACCAACAACTGGGATCTCTCTATTGGGTCTTAAGTAAGCTCATTTTACTAGTAAAATCTGACTATTAACCCATTTGGCAAAATGCTTTAGGGAGGAGCAGGTTTGCTGCTGCCTCTATCTCTCYGTAGCACTGAGACTGTTAGACAAAGGCTATTTAAAATCCTCCTTTTTCATATAATAGAGAACTTAAAATGAAGACAGATGAATAACATTTAAACAGCCTTGCAAGTGTGTCATGAAAATTTACCAGCTCCGTAACAAAATCTGGGCACCTGCCTACTTCCAAGGTTATTGTTGCAAGAGAAGGAGACCAAAATAATGACAATTTATGTTCTTAGTAGAGTAAGTGCGTAGATTTTTGCAAGGCGATGGGCGGGTGGCTTTCTCCTGGTAACTTTAGTATTTTGATTGCATCTCCAGGGGGTCGGCCCTGTTCCTGTGGAAGTCACCGTAACTGTGGATGCTCTCGTTTTCTGTATTAAAGTCTAACCTGCACTAAGCCTTGTTTTTAGCCTTGATATGTTTTGTGCCACTTTCYGCAAAATTCTAGAAATAATGCTAGATTTAAAAGCAAGCAAACAAAAATTTCCTACCTTTATGTTTTGGGTTTACATATATATATATATTCAATTTAATTTCAGTTTAATTAGAAATGCCTTAGGTTGAATTATGAGTCTGAAGACTTATTTTTGTATTCATGAAAACTGATTTTGCAGCTTTTTTATTTTTGTGTGTTTCTTGTTTAATTCATATTGTTCTCTATAGCTTAGTAATATTTGTTACCCATTTTGGAGTGCTCCCTAAAAAACATGCCATACTAAAAATTTAAATATAAATGTAAACTGGTTGTGACAGTGCAAACTGTCTACTTAGTATACTTACATATACTATATACTTACATACATATAGTGTCCTATATGACTATAAAGACACTATGGTGGGAGCTGCATCTGCATTTCTGATGTCCTCAGGGCAGTTGCTTGTGCTCAGAGCTTCCAGTTTGGTTCTGAAATGAAGCTCTGATAATGGGAAAAGGGTAATAAGGTAATTCTATGTTTAACTTGCTCTTTGTAAGTAAATTCATATGTGAAAGGTGAGAAAGGAGAGGTTTTTTGTTGTTGTTTTTTTAACATGTTCTGTTAAACCTGCAGAGCCAGATTTTGCCCTAGCTCCGTGCACGTAACATGTGACATCTCATTATTTAGCACTTGATCCTGAAGGGTCTTCGCAGTTCGGACTTGTTTCAAGTTAAGGTGGCCAAGTCGTTCCCGGCCTCCAGTTCCAAGCCTGTCTTCATGCCATGGTTGAAATTACAGTAGTCTTCCCTCTCCTTATGTAAAGGGGTGTAGCCCTCTTTTGAGTGCTACAGTTGCCATCAGTAGCAGGGATTTAGCCTTAGTCTAAGCTATGTGAATTACGAAGAATCAAAATCGGCTTTTTTTCTTCCCTCTTCYTTCTTTTCTTTCTTTCCTTTTTTTAATAGAACTAAAAGAGCAAATTAACAGCATGCATTGCAAGCCTGTGACCCTAAAAGCCATGCAGCTTCAGCTTTTACCTTTATGACAGTTCTTGTAATCTGCTGTGCAGTATCACCCGTGTATTAGACGATGCAAGTGCTTCTGCTTCCCAAATCGGTTTAATGAATAAAATGCCCAAACAAGCTGAGCTGAGGCATAAGCCAGGCTTTCAAAGGCTGGGCACAAATGGGATTTCTTCACTGGCTCTCTTTAATGTTAACCCATGTCAATAAAATGAACAGCAATTGTGTCCAGCGTTCTGTCCCTTTTAAATTTCCCTTTTTAATGGCAGTAAGGCACTGTGGGCAGTGCGTTTCTGGGGGACTGCTGTGTTTCTCGGGTGGCTGAAGTTCCTCACCCTTCAGCCTTGTGCCTCACAACACACCCGAGGCGAGCACTAATCCCCAGCAAGGCACTGCCTGTCTTATCTCGTTGCTTAATTATTATACCTATTTAATGCCACCTAGAACATTGTCAGCTGTTGAGAAAAGGTAATTATCACTAGTCAAATGAAAAACACTTTTTTGGCTGCCTTACGGATACACATTTTACTGGTACCTTGATACATAATGAAGCCTGATAGCAAAACTTTTGCTTGTCTCTTCTTCAAGCCACAGCTGTTTCCCTGCTAAATTCATCCCATCTGTCTCCCCTTCCGTAAGGCTGTAGGCAGTATAGCATAAGTACAGAAGCAGTTCAGTGCTATTTTGGATAAACATAGCTGAAATTTGAATCTTTGCCATTTGCAATGCACACATTTTGTTTTACTGCTGTAAAGAGAGCTGTCAAAATAAAAACTACATGGATAATTTACTGAAATACAGTCAAATAAAAGGATGATCAAAGGGGGAAAATGAAGACATATTATAGGGTCAGTCCTACTTTCAGGGTATATTCTGTGCAGTATAATTGTTGACCTCTTGACATTGCTGGATTCAAAGCTGTTGGTTTTGGAACAAGTAAGAAAAGCAGATTCCACTGAATTAGAGAATAGCAAAAAGAAATGCAAACCTTGTGCCAAAAGGTTAATTGTGCCAGGTAGTTATTTGTGATAGGGCCCTGTAAGATATCTGCCAAGMTGTAGTACTTTGCTCCTTCTATATAATTGTATAGCATGGTAGTTAAAACTGARATTTCTGTACATGTCTTTCTGACTCTGGAAGTGGAGGGACACCATCCTGATCATTGTGAGGAAGGTTGACCAGGCTCATCTTCAGTGTTCATCTTCAGTGTCTGCACTTTTAGCCAGCATGGAAAAATAGGTGTTTTGTGTTTAGCTGGCATGGAACAACAAGCTTGATATAGGCTTTGTCACTGTCTGTTGGAGTGTTCTTAATTGGAATGGGTAGTTAGTGATCTAAGACTTGTGTTAGAAATTCCAAGACTTTCTGGAACACATTGCCCAAATTCTAGTAGGGTCTACTCTGTAATTCACTTCTTGTGATTTAAATAGAGTACTATCCAATATATAATATTKGAGAATCTTTCAGAAACCCATTAAAGACCATTGTTAAGTATTAAAAATCCTATGGCACCTCTATGAAGAAAAGAGCTTGAGGGACAGTATCGTGGGTATATTTTCCTTCCACAGTGTTGTGTACTCTCTGCCCATCTCATAGAGCACTGTATTTTGTCAGCACTGTATCTGTATGGCATGGCCRGTGCACGGTTATGAATCTTTTGTAGAGAATCTTGGAGGTTTTTCCTCAGTTAATGCTGATRTCTTTTTGAGAGATTTTCCCATAATTTCTGAAGTTGATTCTTGAACTGCAGGGTCCAAATTCTATATTATGTTAGGGAAGAAAAAGGTGAACAGACCATGTTTGACCTACTCTAGAAGATGTTCTCCTTGAAATGAAAGAAAAAGGTAAGACAATGTTAGTGAACAATGAGATGATGTCAGCATAAAATTAATTTAAATTAATTACAAGCAAAATGTTCCTTTTGAAAAAAAAAAAACACTTTGTGTAATTGACTAATAGCAAAATACAGTTTTCAGTGTTTTCTATTGGGTAGAGACGGGGAAGAGAAARGATGTTAGATCATTAAATTCTTCAGTACTTACGGGATTGTTTTCAAGCTGTATCAAAAGAAACAAAGCCTTTCATAATATTATTGAGAAAGGTAAGGCTACGTGCTAAGCTTACACAATGCATTTCTTCTAAATATATATAATCAATACTCTTAGGCTAAATTTAAGACTAGATTTAAAACTTCCATGTTTACAGGAATATTAGACACTGCTTAGAAATATATTCAAAGATTGTGAGATAATAATTGTAGTTTTGCCCAAAAATATGAGTACAGATAAGGATGACTTAAACTGGGAGACTGAATGTCAGTGTTTCATTCTCCTGTATCTAATCCAGGAGATGTTAACACAGCTCCTGCACCAGAACTAGCGCTCTCATACCTCACCTTAAAAGAAAACAGGCTCCACCACTTTTTTAAAGCAAGGCTTTAAAAAGTGCCCTTTTTAAAGTGCTTTCAGGCAGAGTCCTTCTTGCAGGAAGAAGGCTACCAGTGTTCCTGGTAGCCTGTTTGTGGATCACATTCAGATGAACAGCATCACTTTTAAATTTGAGGTTGCAAAAGCCCTGCCACAGCTTGAGGACTCTCTGTGCATGAAAGCTTATGCTGCAAGCTGCTAGCTGAACAGGAACACAGCCCATTTTACCTTGTCAGCCCCTTGAAAAAGTTGCCACAGAAAGATGAAGATGAAGAAACTGAAAGGAGTTTGAGCATTACACAGGGCTGTGTGTAACGGTGTCGCTCCCTCTGCCTCCCTCACRTTTGGCTGAAAGAGCAGTTCATGGTTTTCTCTGAACAGTTATTAGGTGACCCAAACGCTGTGGTGTACGTGCAGGTACTAAGACCATCTTGGAACAATTGCTTTTATAGTAAATACGTTGTGATATTCTTGAAAGCTCTGAGCTCACCTTTTAAAAATGGCATGTATTAGTTTGGTCATCTGGTTCTGCATGCAACTGTGCAAATCAGTTGCAGTAGAAATGCTGGACATGTGAGGGGATGTGTGCAAGCACCAACTGCAGTGTTCCAGGGCTTTGTAAGCTAAGCGTTTCTCTCTCTAAAATTGTACTGTACTGTTGTCTGTTGGAAATTGCTAGCATCTATTTGAACCATTCAGGTATAGCAAATTCCAAAAAATCTGAAAAAAGCAAAAACCATAAAAGTAAGCAAACAAAAATGTTCCAGAGTTTTATCCTCTTGTAGGGATTATCCAAAAGAGAATCAAGGATGGAGGAGATCCTAAGCAAAACAACCTACAGTGTCTGTAGATTTCTTTCCCAKGTGCAAAGTATTAAGCAAACTGTCAATCTCATGCTTTTCAGCTATTTATTACCTCAGTTTTTGCTGTTAAAAGTGCCGTGCTAGAAGCATATCCATTTGTTGATGATGTGATCAAAAATACAAGTTTATGTGAATTCCAGGTGATTTCTTCACTCACATTGTCAGRTGAGCTAATAAGGAGACTTCCTTCTGTTAGGCAGTTAGGTCAAATTTAGCACTCATTTGCTTTTGTTTGTCATGTTTGATTTGTGTCCAGGATTTGTTTTTCTGACTATATGTTCTTAGTTGGCCCTATATGTGACCCTTCTGCAGATTAGTAAAAGGCAAATGGAAAAAGA
>NW_020455508.1:552840-555169 GCF_003342845.1 Nothoprocta perdicaria
CAACACTTCTGTAAAGACAACTGAAGGAAAACACTTCTCTATAATATCATTTTCTATTGTTACCTCTTTATCTCTTCCCAATTTTCTTGTTTCAAGGTAAATTTAAGGGATCCATCTCTACATGGGAGGATGTGTTTTTTGATAAAAATGCTTCTAATGTTTCTGAATCTTCTGAAAAAATATTTCAGGAAGTTATGAAAACCCCTGTGCTCAAAATTCTTCATGCAACAGACTTGTGTGCTTGGGTTCCTTGCAAGTCATGACTTCAAAACAAGAAAGCCCATCAAATCTTTGCAGAATGTTGCTGCTTTTAATTCTGTTTTAGCTGTCTTCTCTCCCACATTCAATTGTGCTTTTTATTGCAATAATTAGATTGATAAATTAGTGGCTAGGAGTTCTATTTAGCATTTAGAACCTGCAAGTTCCATTGTCTGAAAGTACATTTTTTGAATAGCAGCATGACTTAAACTAAACAATACATTCCATCTATATGGTATATAATTTTTTTTTTTTTTTCCTTTTTGCCTGAGTTCCCCCAAAGAGCTAATAACTGTAGGACACAGTTCTGAGTGCTTGAAGGCCATCTGTACAACAACAGCAAAAATCATTTTTATTCAGCAATAGTTCAGGTTTCGCACATGTGCTGTTAATACAAAGAAAAGTTACCTTATACTGTTGTACTAAAATACTTCCCTCTGAATTTCTTCTCTCAACTAGAGTCAGCCCTGCTCTTTTAAGCCGCACCTGAAGTACAGAAGCTCTTAAATGGTTGGGACTATTTGTGCAAAATCAAAGTTAAAAATACTTTTGGTAAAAGTGCAATTATTTKGGGTTAAACTGATTTAGAGTCCTGATAGTTAAATTTCTTAACACAAAAGTTTAACTATTGTTAAATTAGTGTTGCAACGTAAATGAATGATCCTTCCCACGCTATTGTTTTCAGTAATCAGTGGAACTTAATTTTGCTGGAAGCTTCTGATTTTGTTCTTTCTTGAAACACGATGAGTAACTGCAATTGCAAAAGAGAGTTACCTGAGGTGTTGGTGTTGTTTGTGTGAAAACACATCAAAAATTCTGTCCCACTAAAAATTATTCTGTTCTATAAATTGAATTTCTGTTTGTGTCTTCAAATAATACATATAGGAGTTCTTTCCTTTACAAACTTTTTGAGGAGGAATTTTATCTAAACACTTCAGTGAGTTGCTGAATCAGATTGGAGAGTAATATTAGAGACAGTAATGTTTACATAAATATAAATTCAAATTAAATGTATTATTTAAATACCATAATGGAAACACATGGTGCTTTGTAGTCTTGTAATTAAGGAGGATCTGTGCCTCCAGGAGTTTATGATCTAAAGATCAAAACCAGTTCCACATGCAACAGACCTATCCTAAATATTGGTGTGCAATTTAGGGATTTTTGTCTTGCATCTATTTCAGCTTAAATTTTACTCTTGAGCAGAGATTTCACCCAAGTCAGTATACAGGGTATACCCCATGTAAGTAGTTTGAAATGTAAAGCATAAGTAGGCTATTTGATGCTTTTTGCTGAGCAGTTCACTCTTAGCACAGAAAAGCCTGGAATCTTATTGTAAAGATTTATAGGTAACATATATAGCAGTAACGCTGTCGGCCTAGCTTTGTGGCTGATATTTTATTTGTTAGGAAAAAAATTCAAATCCTTTTCTACTATAACAAGGAGTCTGACAAGCTGGGCCTCTTTTTCAGTGGTGCAAGTAATTTTGTTCAAAACTGCTTTTGAGCTAAATTATTCACTTGTCCTGGGGCAATAACCTGTGTTCCCTTTCCAGCTGAGCCAACTAAGGATATGGGAAGCAGACAAGCCTCGTACTCCATCATTGCCTTATATAATGTGGTGTTTTGGAAATGATGAAGGCCACCAGGATATTTCAAGGGTGAAATAGTAGATTCATAAGCTGAAAGCTTTGCTGGCTATTTGTAATAACGTTTTCCCCCTTCTTTCCAAAATGCTGGGCTCACAAATGAGCACAAGACACTGAATTAAGAGAATTTTTCATTTCTTTTGGATGTGGGAAGCCAAAGGAAGCCCCGTCTGTGAACTCTCTGTGACTCCTAGATGGCTGCAAAAGATTAAGCCCCCTTGACTCTTTAGTGACTCAGCTGCACAACAGTCGGGCAGCTCAGAGAAGGGGCAACTTCTGCCTTCAGCCTCCTCGGCTGAACCTTTCCCTAAGGGAAGGTCAGGCTGGGCAGCACCTGCACTGCTCGCACCCTTTGCCTCCTTACAGCCAAACTTCTCAGTTGATGCTGTTGTCTGGAACTGCTCCCTTCAAAGGTGCCACTGT